>NC_080380.1:35267095-35468347 GCF_014773155.1 Arachis stenosperma | reverse complement strand
TTAGTTGCTTCCAATATTTGTGTGGAGGATAACTTATCCCCTGAGGTATCTCAGGGATCTCTTGAATTTGCAGCCACATGTTCTACCACTGAGCTAAGATGGTTTATTTTCTTTCCATCTCCCATGACTCAGAGGTGGAAGCTTTTTGTCTTCCCTTTGAGGTTTCTCTGGCCTTAGGTGCCATTAATGGTAATGGAAAAGCAAAAAAAGCTATGCTTTTACCACACCAAACTTAAATATTGCTCGCCCTCGAGCAATAAAAGAAAAGAAGAGTAGAAGAGAAGAAGAAGAATATGGAGGAGAGTGTGGGGAGATGGATTCGGCTGTATGGGTGGGATTGGGTGGGAAGGAGAAGGTGAATTTTGAAGGTGAGTGAGGTTATGGGAAAGAGTGAGTGGTGAATGAAAAACAGAAAGAATGGCCATGAATGGAGAGAGAGAGGGCGAGGTAGGTGGGGATCCTGTGAGTTTCACAGATCCTGAGGTGATCCTGTGGGTCCACAGATCCTGAGGGTCAAGGAATTCCATCCTGCACCAAATAGGCATGTAAAATGCCTTGGCACACCATTCTGGCGTTTAAACGCCCATTGGTGCACATTCTGGGCGTTCAACGCCCATGTAATGCATGTTTCTGGCGTTGAACGCCAGTTTCATGCTTGTTCCTGGCGTTCAGCGCCAGTTTGTCCTCTCTGTGCACCAGCCTGGCGTTTAACGCCAGGTTGTTGCTTGTTTGGGCGTTCAGCGCCAGAATGGTGCTCTGTTTCTGGCGTTGAACGCCGGCAGATGCACCTTCTGGGCGTTGAACGCCAGCCCGTGCGTCCTCCAGGGTAAAAAAATTTTTTCTTCTGTTTTTGACTCTGTTTTTAATTTTTTTGATTTTTTCGTGACTCCTCTGATCATGTACTAATTAAACACAAAATAACAATAAACAAAATAAAATAAATAATAAAATTGGGTTGCCTCCCAACAAGCACTTCTTTAATGTCAATAGCTTGACAGTGGCTCTCATGGAGCCACAAGGTGATCAGGTCAATGTTAGTGTATAGTCCCAACACCAAACTTAGAGTTTGGATATGGGGTTTGAACACCAAACTTAGAGTTTGGTTGTGGCCTCACAACACCAAACTTAGAGTTTGACTGTGTGGGCTCTTCTTGACCTTGAACTGAGAGAAACTCTTCATGCTTACTCTCTTTTGTCACAGAGGGATGGCCATGTGCCTTAAACACAAGGTAGTCCCCATTCAATTGAAAGACTAACTCACCTCTGTTGACATCTATCATAGCTCCTGCTGTGGCTAGGAAAGGTCTTCCTAGGATGATGCATTCATCATCTTCTCTCCTAGTGTCTAGGATTATGAAATCAGTAGGGATGTAAAGGCCTTCAACCTTTACTAACACGTCCTCTACTATTCCATATGCTTGCTGGTGGACGAAATTGTGATCACTATTCTTTTCAAGTTGTTTGTCTTTGTATGGATTTATTCAATAATTGTCCTTATTTGAAGTCACAACTCCGTTCAACTAACCAGCAAGTGTACTGGGTCGTCCAAGTAATAACCTTACGTGAGTAAGGGTCGAATCCACAGAGATTGTTGGTATGAAGCAAGCTATGGTCACCTTGTAAATCTCAGTTAGGCGGATTAAATATTGATTTATGGGTTTCGAAAATAGAAATAAGAAAATAAATAATAAAAGAGATAGAAATACTTATGTAGATTCATTGGTGGGAATTTCAGATAAGCGGAATGGAGGGCTGTAGAGCTCACGGACGCCTGCTCTCCTATTCCTTCTACTCAATCCTTCTTACTCCTTTCCATGGCAAGCTTTGTATAGGGGTTCACCATCAACTGTGGCTACTTTCATTCCTCTCGGGGAAATATCCTATGCGGCTGTCACTCACACAGCTAACCAGTCTGGAGGCATCACCCATGTTGATAGCTACATCCCATCCTCGCAGTGAAAGCTAATGCTCACGCACTCTGTCACAGTACGGCCAATCACCGGTTGGTTCCCGCTTCCTACTGGAATAGAATCCCTCTTTTGCGTCTGTCACTGACGCCCAGCAGGTTGCAAGTTTGAAGCACGTCACAGTCATTCATTACGGAATCCTACTCGGAATACCACAGACAAGGTTAGACTTTCTGGATTCCCAGGATCCTACTCGGAACACCACAGACAAGGTGGACTTTCCAGATCCTCATAAATGCGCCATCCATCTAGCTTATACCACGAAGATTCTGTTGGGGAATCTAAGAGATACACATTCAAGCTTGTGTTGCATGTAGAACGTAAGTGGTGTCAATCACGCGCGTTCATAAGTGAGAACGTTAATGAGGGTTATTAACTCATCACATTCATCATGTTCTGGGTACGAATGAATATCTGGAATAAGAATAAAAGAGAATTGAATAAAAGAAAATAGAACTCATTAATCTTTGAGGTACAGCAGAGCTCCACACCCTTAATCTATGGTGTGCAGAAACTCCACCGTTGAAATACATAAGCAAGAGGTCCAAGCATGGCCGAATGGCCAGCCCCTAAACGTGATCACAGGATAGAAAATACAATCCAGGATTCTACAATAGTAAAAGGTCCTATATATACTAGACTACTAGGGTTTCATGAGTAAGTAATTGATGCATAAATTCACTTCCGGGGCGCACTTGGTGTGTGCTTGGGCTGAGCTTGATCAATCCACGAGCTAAGGCATTCTTGGCGTTGAACCTTTGAGTTATGACGTGTTTTGGGCGTCAACTCGGATCATGACGTTTTTTGGCGTTTTACTCCAGACAGCAGCATGAACTTGGCGTTAACGCCAAGTTACGTCGTCAATCTTCGAAAAAGCATGAGCTATATATATTGCTGAAAGCCCTGGAGTCTACTTTCCAACGCCGTTAAGAGCGCGCCATTTGGAGTTCTGTAGCTCCAGAAATCTATTTCGAGTGCAGGGAGGTCAGAATCCAACAGCATCAGCAGTCCTTTTGTCAGCCTTTTTCAGAGTTTAGCTCAAATCCCTCAATTTCAGTCAGAATTACTGAAATCACAGAAAAACACACAAACTCATAGTAAAGTCCAGAAATGTGAATTTAACATAAAACTAATGAAAACATCCCTAAAAGCAGCTTAAACTATTAAAAACTAGTAAAAACTATGCCAAAAAGCGTATAAATTATCGCTCATCACAACACCAAACTTAAATTGTTGCTTGTCCCCAAGCAACTGAAAATCAAATAGGATAAAAGAAGAGAATATACTATAAAGTCCAAAATATCAATGGATATAATTTAATTACATGAGCGGGACTTGTAGCTTTTTGCTTCTGAACAGCTTTGGCATCTCACTTTTTCCTTTGTAGTTAGAGGTATGGCGTCTGGGGGAATTTAGAATTTGGGATAGTGTTATTGACTTTCTTAGTTAAGCATGTTGATTCTTGAACACAGCTACTCATGAGTCTTGGCTGTGCCCTAAGCATTTTGTCTTCCAGTATTACCACCGGATACACAAATGCCACAGACACATAACTGGGGTGAACCTTTTCAGATTGTGACTTAGCTTTGCTAAAGTCCCCAATTAGTGGTGTCCAGAGCTTAAGCACATCTTGCTTTGGATCACGACTTTAACCACTCAGTCTCAAGCTTTTCACTGGACCTTCAGACACAAGCACATGGTTAGGGACAGCTTGATTTAGCCGCTTAGGCCCGGATTTAATTTCTTGGGCCTCCTATCCATTGATGCTCAAAGCCTTGGATCCTTGCTTTAGAATTTTCGCCTCCTTTTTTTTTCACTACTTTTTCTTGCTTCAAGAATCAATTTCATGATGTTTTTCAGATCATCAATAACATTTTTCTTTGTTCCTCATTCTTTCAAGAGCCAACAATTTTAACAACATAAACAACAAGATCAAAAGAATATGCACTGTTCAATTCATCAGAAACAAAAATTATTGCCACCACATCAATATAATTAAACTAAATTCACTAATAATTTCGAAAATTATGTACTTCTTGTTCTTTTGAATTAAAACATTTTTCTTTTAAGAGAGGTGAAGGACTAATGGATTTATTCATAGCTTTAAGGCATGGTTACACACTAATGATCATGAAATAGAGACACAAAAACATAGATAAACATAGCATTAAAAACCGAAAACAGAAAGAAATAAAGAACAAGGAATGAATCCACTTAGTGGCGTCTTCTTCTTGAAGGACCAATGATGTTCTTCAACTCTTCTATGTCCTTCCTGCCTTTGTTGCTCCTCCCTCATGCTCTTTGATCTTCTCTTATTTCTTGGAGAATGATGGAGTGCTCATGATGTTCCACCCTTAATTGTTCAACCATTATGGCTCAAATCCTCTAAGGAGGTGTGAGTGCTCCCAATAGTTGTTGGGAGGAAAGTGCATTCCTTGAGGCATTTGTTGATGATGCGCTTCCTCATGTTCTTCTTGGAGGCCGTGAGGAGCTTCCCTTGTTTGCTCCATCTTTTTCTTGGTAATGGGCTTGTCTTCTTCAATGGAGACATCTCCTTCTATGATAACTCCAGCTGAGTAACAGATGGCATATAAGGTGGGGGAAGGCTAGCCGTGCCATGTATGAAGCTTGTCAGCTATTTTGTAGAGTTCATTGGAGATGACTTCATGAACCTCTACTTCTTCACCAATCATGATGCTATGAACCATGATGGCCCGATCCACAGTAACTTCAGATCGGTTGCTTGTAGGGATGATGGATCTTTGAATGAACTCCAACCATCCTCTAGCTACAGGTTTGAGGTCCAGTCTTCTTAGTTGGACTGGCTTGCCTTTGGAGTCTACTCTCCATTGGGCGCCTTCCACACATAGGTCCATAAGGACTGGTCCAACCTTTGGTTAAAGTTGACCCTTCTTGTGTAGGGGCGTTCATCACCTTGCATCATGGGTAAGTGAAACGCCAACCACATTTTCCGGACTAAAATCCAAGTATTTCCCCCTAACCATTGTGAGATAATTCTTTGGGCTTGGGTTCATACTTTGGTCATGGTTCCTAGTGATCCATGCATTGGCATAGAACTCTTGAACCATCAATAATCCAACTTGTTGCATGGGGTTGGCCAAGACTTCCCAACCTCTTCTTTGAATTTCATGTCGAATCTCCGGATACTCATTCTTTTTGAGCTTGAAAGGGACCTCAGGGATCACTTTCTTCTTGCCACAACATCATAGAAGTGGTCTTGATGGCTTTTGGAGATGATCTCTCCTTCTCCCATGACTCAGAGGAAGAAGCTTTTGCTTTCCCTTTTCCTTTTCTTGAGGAAACTCCGGTCTTAGGTGCCATTAATGGTGAATGAAAATCAAAAAGCTTTAGGCTTTTTACCACACCAAACTTAAAATTTGCTTGTCCCCAAGCAAAAAAAAAGAAGAGAGAAGAAGAAGAAGAAATATGGTAGAGAGGGGAAGAGAGGGTTCGGCTATGTGGGAGAATGTGGGTTTATGTTGTGTGAAAATGTAAAAGAAAAGAAGGGTATTTATAGGGAGAGGGGAGGGTATAGGTTCGGCCAAATTGGTGGGAATGGGTGGGAAATTGAATTTGAATTTTGATGGAGGTAGGTGGGGTGTATGGGGAAGAGGAGGTTGATTTGAATGGTGAATGGAGTAATTGGGAAGAGGAATTGAGGTGATTGATGAAGAAGATTGGGATTGTGACATGGGAATCACATCACAAAAACTAGAATTAGAAAGTAAGGTGGGAATATGTTAGGTGGGGATCTGTGGGGTCCACAGATCCTGTAGTGGGGATCCTGTGGGGTCCACAAATCCTGAGGTGAAAACAAATACCATTCCTTCACCATATAGGCATGTAACATGCCTTCATGCATCATTCTGGCGTTCAAACGCCCATTGAGGCACGTTCTGGGCGTTTAAACGCCCATGTGATGCTGTTCTGGCGTTGAACGCCAGTTTCAAGCTTGTTTCTGGCGTTCAGCGCCAGATTGTCCTCTGTGTGCGCATTCTGGCGTTAAACGCCAGGATGTAGCTTGTTTTGGGCGTTCAGCGCCAGAAAGATGCTCTGTTCTGGCGTTGAACGCCAGCCAGATGCTCCTTCTGGGCGCTGAACGCCAGCCCGTGCGTCCTCCAGGGTGAAAAAATTTTTTCTTCTGTTTTTGACTCTGTTTTTAATTTTTTTGATTTTTTCGTGGCTCCTCATGATCATGTACCTAATTCAACACAAAAATAATACCAAAACAACATAAAATAAAATTAGATAAATAAAATTGGGTTGCCTCCCAACAAGCGCTTCTTTAATGTCAATAGCTTGACAGTGGCTCTCATGGAGCCACAAGGTGATCAGGTCAACTTAAGTGTGGTATTCCCAACACCAAACTTAGAGTTTGGATATGGGGTTTGAACACCAAACTTAGAGTTTGGTTGTGGCCTCACAACACCAAACTTAGAGTTTGACTGTGTGGGCTCTTCTTGACTCTGAACTGAGAGAAGCTCTTCATGCTTACTCTCTTTTGTCACAGAGGGATGGCCATGTGCCTGAAACACAAGGTAATCCCCATTCAATTGGAGGACTAACTCACCTCTGTTGACATCTATCACAGCTCCTGCTGTGGCTAGGAAAGGTCTTCCTAGGATGATGCATTCATCATCTTTCTTCCTAGTGTCTAGGATTATGAAATCAGTGGGGATGTAAAGGCCTTCAACCCTTACTAGCACGTCCTCCACTACTCCATAAGCTTGTCTTATGGACTTATCTGCCAATTGTAATGAGAACAAGGCAGGTTGTACCTCAATGATTCCCAGCTTCTCCATTACAGAGAGTGGCATAAGATTTATTCCTGACCCAAGATCAAATAGAGCTTTTTCAAAGCTCATGGTGCCAATGGTGCAAGGTATTAAGAACTTGCCAGGATCTTGTTTCTTTTGAGGTAGAGTCCTTTGAATCCAAGTATCTAGTTCACTAATGAGCAAGGGAGGTTCACTTTCCCAGGTCTCATTACCAAACAGCTTGGCATTCAGCTTCATGATAGCTCCTAAGTATTGAGCAACTTGCTCTCCAGTCACATCTTCATTCTCTTCAGAGGATGAATATTCTTCAGAGCTCATGAATGGCAGAAGGAGATTTAAAGGAATCTCTATGGTCTCTAGATGAGCCTCATATTCCTCAGGATCCTTAATAGGAAACTCCTTCTTGCTTGAGGAACGTCCCAGGAGGTCTTCCTCACTGGGATTTTCGTCCTCCTCCTCCTTTGTGCATTCGGCCACTTTGATTAAATCAATGGCCTTGCACTCTCCTTTTGGATTTTCTTCTGTATTGCTTGGGAGAGTACTGGGAGGAGTTTCAATTACTTTCTTACTCAGCTGGCCCACTTGTGCCTCCAGATTTCTAATGGAGGATCTTGTTTCATTCATGAAACTGAAAGTGGCCTTTGACAGATCAGAGACTATATTGGCTAAATTAGAATTGTTTTGTTCAGAGTTCTCTGTCTGTTGCTGAGAAGATGATGGATATGGCTTACTATTGTTCAGCCTATTGCATCCACCATTGTTAAAGCCTTGTTGAGGCTTTTGTTGACCCTTCCAGGAGAAATTTGGATGATTTCTCCATGATGAGTTATAGGTGTTTCCATAAGGTTCACCTAAGTAATTAACCTCTGCCATGGCAGGGTTCTCAGGATCATAAGCTTCTTCAGAAGCTGCCTCTCTGGTACTGTTGGATGCATGTTGCAATCCATTCAGATTTTGAGAGATCATGTTGACCTGTTGAGTCAACACTTTGTTCTGAGCCAATATGGCATTCAGAGCATCAATTTCAAGAACTCTTTTCTTCTGAGGTACCCCATTATTCACGGAATTCCTCTCAGATGTGTACATGAACTGGTTGTTTGCAACCATGTCAATGAGTTCTTTAGCCTCTCCAGGCGTTTTCTTCAGGTGAATAGATCCACCTGCAGAATGGTCCAATGACATTTTCGAAAATTCAGAGAGACCATAATAGAATATATCTAATATGGTCCATTCTGAAAACATGTCAGATGGACATCTTTTAGTCAGCTGCTTGTATCTTTCCCAAGCTTCATAGAGGGATTCACCATCTTTTTGTTTGAAGGTTTGAACATCCACTCTCAGCTTGCTCAGCTTTTGAGGAGGAAAGAATTTATCTAAGAATGCAGTGACAAGCTTATCCCATGAGTCCAGGCTATCCTTGGGTTGTGAATCCAACCATACTCTAGCTCTGTCTCTTACAGCAAAAGGGAAAAGCATGAGTCTGTAGACTTCAGGATCAACTCCATTCGTCTTTACAGTCTCACAGATCTGCAAGAACTCAATTAAAACTGATAAGGATCTCAGATGGAAGTCCATAAAACTTGCAGTTTTGTTGCATTAAAGCAACTAGTTGAGGCTTAAGCTCAAAGTTATTGGCTCCAATGGCAGGAATGGAGATGCTTCTTCCATCAAACTTGGACGTTGGTTTTGTGAAGTCACCAAGCATTCTCCTTGCATTATTATTATTATTTTCGGCCATCTCTTTCTCTTGTTCGAAAATTTCAAGAAGGTTTCTTCTGGATTGTTGTAATTTAGCTTCTCTTAATTTTCTCTTCAGAGTCCTTTCAGGTTCTGGATCAATTTCAACAAGAGTGCCTTTATCCTTGTTCCTGCTCATATGAAAGAGAAGAAAACAAGAAAAGAAAAAGGAATCCTCTATGTCACAGTATAGAGATTCCTTTGTGTTAGTAGAAAAAGAAGGGGTAGAAGATAGAGGAAGGATTCGGATTTATGGATGGAGATAGGTGAAGAGTAGTGTTAATAATTAAATAATAGAAGAAGAAAAGAGAAGAGAAAATTCGAAAATAGTTTTGAAAAAAGGGTTAGTAATTTTCGAAAATCAGAGATAAGATGTAATTAAAATTAAACATGAAACAATTAATTAATTAAAAAGAATTTTTGAAAAAGAAAGAGATATTTTCGAAAATAGAAGAGGGAAAAGTAGTTAGGGGGTTTTGAAAAAGATAAGAAACAAACAAAAAGTTAGTTAGTTGATTGAAAAATATTTAAAATCAAAATTGAAAAAGATAAGAAGATAAGAGGTTAGATAAGATATTTTGAAATCAATTTTGAAAAAAGATAAAATTTTTGAAAAAGATAAAATAAAAGATAAAAAGATTTAATTCAAAAATTTTGAAATTATTTACTTCACTAACAAGAAACTTCAAGATAAGATTCTAGAATTTAAAGATTGAACCTTTCTTAACAAGAAAGTAACAAACTTCAAATTTTTGAACCAATCACATTAATTATTAGTGAATTTTCGAAAATTACATATAAAGATAAGAAAAAGATTTTGAAAATAAATTGAAAAAGATTTTTGAAATTTTCGAAAATAATAAAAAAAATTGAAAAAGATATGATTTTGAAAAAGATTTTGAAAAGATAAGATTTTTAAAATTGAAATTTTGACTTGACTTGTAAGAAACAACTAATTTTTAAAAATTTTTGACCAAGTCAACCCAAAATTTCGAAATTTGGAGGGAAATAAGGAAAAGATATTTTTTTGATTTTTGAATTTTTTTTTAATAAAAAACACAAAAATGACCCAAAACATGAAAATTTTGGATCAAACACAAGATGCATGCAAGAATGCTATGAATGTCAAGATGAACACCAAGAACACTTTGAAGATCATGATGAACATCAAGAACATAATTTTGAAAACTTTTTGATGCAAAGAAAACATGCAAGACACCAAACTTAGAAATTTTTAATGCATGGAAAATATGAATGCAAAAATGCACATGAAAAACAAGAAAAGACACAAAACAAGAAATCATCAAGATCAAACAAGAAGACTTGTCAAGAACAACTTGAAGATCATGAAGAACACTATGAATGCATGAGATTTTCGAAAAAATGCAAGAAAAATTTTAAAAGCATGCAATTGACACCAAACTTAAAAATTAACATAGGATTCAAACAAGAACACAAAATATTTTTTTGTTTTTATGATTTTCTAATTTTTTTGTATTTTTACTAATTATTTTCGAAAATAAGGTTTTGAAAAACGAAAAATAAAAGAAAAATTTTTGAAAAAGATTTTTGAAAAGAAAATTACCTAATCTGAGCAACAAGATGAACCGTCAGTTGTCCATACTCGAACAATCCCCGGCAACGGCGCCAAAAACTTGGTGGACGAAATTGTGATCACTATTCTTTTCAAGTTGTTTGTCTTTGTATGGATTTATTCAATAATTGTCCTTATTTGAAGTCACAACTCCGTTCAACTAACCAGCAAGTGTACTGGGTCGTCCAAGTAATAACCTTACGTGAGTAAGGGTCGAATCCACAGAGATTGTTGGTATGAAGCAAGCTATGGTCACCTTGTAAATCTCAGTTAGGCGGATTAAATATTGATTTATGGGTTTCGAAATAGAAATAAGAAAATAAATAATAAAAGAGATAGAAATACTTATGTAGATTCATTGGTGGGAATTTCAGATAAGCGGAATGGAGGTGCTGTAGAGCTCACGGACGCCTGCTCTCCTATTCCTTCTACTCAATCCTTCTTACTCCTTTCCATGGCAAGCTTTGTATAGGGGTTCACCATCAACTGTGGCTACTTTCATTCCTCTCAGGGAAATATCCTATGCGGCTGTCACTCGCACAGCTAACCAGTCTGGAGGCATCACCCATGGTTGATAGCTACATCCCATCCTCGCAGTGAAAGCTAATGCTCACACACTCTGTCACAGTACGGCCAATCACCGGTTGGTTCCCGCTTCCTACTGGAATAGAATCCCTCTTTTGCATCTGTCACTGACGCCCAGCAGGTTGCAAGTTTGAAGCACGTCACAGTCATTCATTACCGGAATCCTACTCGGAATACCACAGACAAGGTTAGACTTTTCGGATTCCCAGGATCCTACTCGGAACACCACAGACAAGGTTGGACTTTCCAGATCCTCATAAATGCCGCCATCCATCTAGCTTATACCACGAAGATTCTGTTGGGGAATCTAAGAGATACACATTCAAGCTTGTGTTGCATGTAGAACGTAAGTGGTTGTCAATCACGCGCGTTCATAAGTGAGAACGTTAATGAGGGTTATTAACTCATCACATTCATCATGTTCTTGGGTACGAATGAATATCTTGGAATAAGAATAAAAGAGGAATTGAATAAAAGAAAATAGAACTTCATTAATCTTTGAGGTACAGCAGAGCTCCACACCCTTAATCTATGGTGTGCAGAAACTCCACCGTTGAAAATACATAAGCAAGAGGTCCAGGCATGGCCGAATGGCCAGCCCCCTAAACGTGATCACAGGATAGAAAATACAATCCAGGATGTCTAATACAATAGTAAAAGGTCCTATATATACTAGACTAGCTACTAGGGTTTACATGAGTAAGTAATTGATGCATAAATTCACTTCCGGGGCCCACTTGGTGTGTGCTTGGGCTGAGCTTGATCAATCCACGAGCTAAGGCATTTCTTGGCGTTGAACTTTGAGTTATGACGTGTTTTGGGCGTTCAACTCCGGATCATGACGTTTTTCTGGCGTTTTACTCCAGACAGCAGCATGAACTTGGCGTTTAACGCCAAGTTACGTCGTCAATCTTCGAATAAAGCATGGACTATTATATATTGCTGGAAAGCCCTGGATGTCTACTTTCCAACGCCGTTGAGAGCGCGCCATTTGGAGTTCCGTAGCTCCAGAAAATCTATTTCGAGTGCAGGGAGGTCAGAATCCAACAGCATCAGCAGTCCTTTTGTCAGCCTTTTTCAGAGTTTAGCTCAAATCCCTCAATTTCAGTCAGAATTTACCTGAAATCACAGAAAAACACACAAACTCATAGTAAAGTCCAGAAATGTGAATTTAACATAAAAACTAATGAAAACATCCCTAAAAGTAGCTTAAACTTATTAAAAACTATGTAAAAAACTATGCCAAAAAGCGTATAAATTATCCGCTCATCACTTGCCTCACTGACTTATCTGCCAATTGTAATGAGAACAAAGCAGGTTGTACCTCAATGATCCCCAGCTTCTCCATTACAGAGAGTGGCATAAGATTTATCCCTGACCCCAGATCACATAGAGCTTTTTCAAAGCTCATGGTGCCAATGGTACAAGGTATTGAGAACTTGCCAGGATCTTGCTTCTTTTGAGGTAGAGTCTTCTGAATCCAAGTATCTAGTTCACTAATGAGCAAGGGAGGTTCACTTTCCCAAGTCTCATTACCAAACAACTTGGCATTCAGCTTCATGATAGCTCCTAAATATTGAGCAACTTGCTCTCCAATCACATCTTCATCCTCTTCAGAGGATGAATATTCTTCAGAGCTCATGAATGGCAGAAGAAGATTTAATGGAATCTCTATGGTCTCTGTATGAGACTCAGATTCCTCTGGATCCTTAATAGGGAACTCCTTCTTGCTTGAGGGACGTCCCAGGAGGTCTTCCTCACTAGGATTTTCGTCCTCCTCCTCCCTAGTGCATTCGGCCACTTTGATCAAATCAATGGCCTTGCACTCTCCTTTTGGATTCTCTTCTGTATTGCTTGGGAGAATACTGGGAGGAGTTTCAATAACTTTCTTACTCAGCTGGCCTACTTGTGCCTCCAAATTTCTAATGGAGGATCTTGTTTCATTCATGAAACTGAAAGTGGCCTTTGACAGATCAGAGACTATATTGGCTAAATTAGAATTGTTTTGTTCAGAGTTCTCTGTCTGTTGCTGAGAAGATGATGGATATGGCTTACTATTGTTCAGCCTATTGCGTCCACCATTGTTAAAGCCTTGTTGAGACTTTTGTTGATCCTTCCAGGAGAAATTTGGATGATTTCTCCATGATGAATTATAGGTGTTTCCATAAGGTTCACCCATGTAATTAACCTCTGCCATGGCAGGGTTCTCAGGATCATAAGCTTCTTCAGAAGCTTCCTCTCTAGTATTGTTGGATGCATGTTGCAATCCATTTAGATTTTGAGAGATCATGTTGACCTGTTGAGTCAACATTTTGTTCTGAGCCAATATGGCATTCAGAGTATCAATTTCAAGAACTCCTTTCTTCTGAGGTACCCCATTATTCACGGAATTCCTCTCAGAGGTATACATGAACTGGTTGTTTGCAACCATGTCAATGAGTTCTTGAGCCTCTTCAGGCGTTTTCTTCAGGTTAATAGATCCACCTGCAGAATGATCCAATGACATTTTCGAAAATTCAGAGAGGCCATAGTAGAATATATCTAATATGGTCCATTCTGAGAACATGTCAGATGGACATCTCTTGGTCAGCTGCTTATATCTTTCCCAAGCTTCATAGAGGGATTCACCATCTTTTTGTTTGAAGGTTTGAACATCCACTCTCAGCTTGCTCAGCTTTTGAGGAGGAAAGAATTTATCTAAGAATGCAGTGACAAGCTTATCCCATGAGTCCAGGCTATCCTTGGGTTGTGAATCCAACCAGATTCTAGCTCTGTCTCTTACAGCAAAAGGGAAAAGCATGAGTCTGTAGACTTCAGGATCAACCCCATTCGTCTTTACAGTCTCACAGATCTGTAGGAATTCAGTTAAAAACTGATAAGGATCTTCAGATGGAAGTCCATAAAACTTGCAGTTTTGTTGCATTAAAACAACTAGTTGAGGCTTAAGCTCAAAGTTATTGGCTCCAATGGCAGGAATGGAGATGCTTCTTCCATCAAACTTGGACGTTGGCTTAGTGAAGTCACCAAGCATTCTCCTTGCATTATTATTATTATTTTCGGCCATCTCCTTCTCTTGTTCGAAAATTTCTGAAAGGTTGTTTCTGGATTGTTGTAATTTAGCTTCTCTTAATTTTCTCTTCAGAGTCCTTTCAGGTTCTGGATCAATTTCAACAAGAGTGCCTTTATCCTTGTTCCTGCTCATATGAAAGAGAAGAAAACAAGAAAAGAAAGAGGAATCCTCTATGTCACAGTATAGAGATTCCTTTATGTTAGTAGAAAAGGAAAGGGGGTAGAAGGATGAAGAAGAGGGTTCGGATTTTTGAATGAAGAGAGGTGAAGAGAAGTGTTAGTAATTAAATAATTAAATAGAAGAAGAAAAGAGGAGAGAGATTTTCGAAATTAATTTTTGAAAAAGAGGTTAGTAATTTTCGAAAATTAGAGATAAAATGTAATTAAAATTAAACATGAAACAATTAATTAATTAAAAAGAACTTTTGAAAAAGAGAGAGATATTTTCGAAAATAGAAGAGGGAGAATTAGTTAGGTGGTTTTGAAAAAGATAAGAAACAAACAAAAAGTTAGTTAGTTGATTGAAAAAGATTTGAAATCAAAATTTGAAAAAGATAAGAAGATAAGAAGTTAGATAAGATATTTTGAAATCAAATTTTGAAAAAGATAAAATTTTTGAAAAAGATAAAATGAAAGATAAAAAGATTTAATTCAAAAATTTTAAAATTATTTACTTCACTAACAAGAAATTACAAGATAAGATTCTAGAATTTAAAGATTGAACCTTTCTTAACAAGAAAGTAACAAACTTCAAATTTTTGAACCAATCACATTAATTGTTAGTGAATTTTTGAAAATTACATATAAAGATAAGAAAAAGATTTTGAAAATAATTTGAAAAAGATTTTTGAAATTTTCGAAAAATAGAAAAAATTGAAAAAGATATGATTTTTGAAAAAGATTTTGAAAAGATAAGATTTTTAAAATTGAAATTTTGACTTGACTTGTAAGAAATAACTAATTTTGAAAATTTTTGACCAAGTCAATCCCAAAATTTCGAAATTTTGGAGGGAAATAAGGAAAAGATAATTTTTTGATTTTTGAATTTTTAATTATGAAAGAGAAAAACAACAAAAATACTCAATGCATGAAATTTTTAGATCAAAACCATGAATGCATGCAAGAATGCTATGAATGTCAAGATGAACACCAAGAACACTTTGAAGATCATGATGAACATCAAGAACATAATTTTGAAAAATTTTTGATGCAAAGAAAACATGCAAGACACCAAACTTAGAAATTTTTAATGCATGGAAAATATGAATGCAAAGATGCACATGAAAAACAACAAACAACACAAAACAAGAAATCATCAAGATCAAACAAGAAGACTTGTCAAGAACAACTTGAAGATCATGAAGAACACTATGAATGCATGAGATTTTCAAAAAAATGCAAGAAAAATTTTTAAAAGCATGCAAAAGACACCAAACTTAAAAATTAACACAAGACTCAAACAAGAACACAAAATATTTTTGGATTTTATGATTTTCTAATTTTTTTGTATTTTTATTAAATTTTTTTTTTCGAAAATAAAGGTTGGAAAAACGGGAAATAAAAGAAAAATTTTTGAAAAAGATTTTTGAAAAGAAAATTACCTAATCTGAGCAACAAGATGAACCGTCAGTTGTCCATACTCGAACAATCCCCGGCAACGGCGCCAAAAACTTGGTGTTGTTGCCGGATTAAAATCTTGGCACCATTGTGGGTTGGAAACAATTGTTTGAATTGTTGTTTGAAATTAATTAATCCCCGGCAACGGCGCCAAAAACTTGGTGGACGAAATTGTGATCATCATTATATGTTTCTTGGATTTTGAATGAATATACCCTTAGGGCACTGTTTATTTTCTTTATTGGAATTCACAACTCCGTTCAACTAACCAGCAAGTGTACTGGGTCGTCCAAGTAATAAACCTTACGTGAGTAAGGGTCGAATCCACAGAGATTGTTGGTATGAAGCAAGCTATGGTCACCTTGCAAATCTCAGTCAGGCGGATTAAACATGATACTTAATTAGATTCAAATAATAAAATAAAAATAATAAAAGGGATAGAATACTTATGTAGATTCATTAGTAGAGGTATCAGTTAAGTATATGAAGATGCTGTAGAGCCCACGCACGCCTGCTCTCCTACTGCTTCTACTCAATCCTTCTTACTCCTTTCCATGGCAAGCTTTGTATAGGGGTTCACCATCAGCTGTGGCTACTTTCATCCTCTCGGGGAAATATCCTATGCGGCTGTCACTCGCACAGCTAACTAGTCTGGAGGCATCACCCATGGCTGATGGCTACATCCCATCCTCGCAGTGAAAGCTAATGCTCACGCACTCTGTCACAGTACGGCCAATCACCGGTTGGTTCCCGCTCCTACTGGAATAGAATCCCTCTTTTGCGTCTGTCACTAACGCCCAGCAGGTTACAAGTTTGAAGCACGTCACAGTCATTCATTACCGGAATCCTACTCGGAATACCACAGACAAGGTGAGACTTTCCGGATTCCCAGGATGCTACTCGGAACACCACAGACAAGGTTGGACTTTCCGGATCCTCATAAATGCCGCCATCTATCTAGCTTATACCACGAAGATTCTGTTGGGGAATCTAAGAGATACACATTCAAGCTTGTGTTGCATGTAGAACGGAAGTGGTTGTCAATCACGCGCGTTCATAAGTGAGAATAATAATGAGGGTTATCTAACTCATTATATTCACCATGTTCTTGGGTACGAATGAATATCTTGGAATAAGAATAAGATAGAGACCGAATAAAAGAAGATAGAATTGCATTGATACTTGAGGTACAGCAGAGCTCCACACCCTTAATCTATGGTGTGCAGAAACTCCACTGTTGAAAATACATAAGTGAAAGAGGTTCAGGCATGGCCGAATGGCCAGCCCCCTAAAACGTGATCAATGATCCCCTAAGATGAAGAATAAAGCAAAACTGAGATCAAAGATCTCTAATACAATAGATAAATGTCCTATATATACTAGACTAGCTACTAGGGTTTACATGAGTAAGTAATTGATGCATAAATCCACTTCCGGGGCCCACTTGGTGTATGTTTGGGCTGAGCTTGATCAATCCACGAGCTGAGGCTTCTCTTGGAGTTGAACTTCGAGTTATGACGTGTTTTGGGCGTTCAACTCCGGATCATGACGTTTTTCTGGCGTTTAACTCCAGACAGCAGCGTGTACTTGGCGTTTAACGCCAAGTTACGTCGTCTTTCTTCGAATAAAGTATGGACTATTATATATTGCTGGAAAGCCCTGGATGTCTACTTTCCAACGCCGTTGAGAGCGCGCCATTTAGAGTTCTGTAGCTCCAGAAAATCCATTTTGAGTGCAGGGAGGTCAGAATCCAACAGCATCAGCAGTCCTTTTGTCAGCCTTTATCAGAGTTTTGCTCAAATCCCTCAATTTCAGTCAGAATTTACCTGAAATCACAGAAAAACACACAAACTCATAGTAAAGTCCAGAAATGTGAATTTAACATAAAAACTAAGGAAAACATCCCTAAAAGTAGCTTAAACTTACTAAAAACTACCTAAAAACAATGCCAAAAAGCGTATAAATTATCCGCTCATCAATTATGAACAGATTTTTAGCCCAATAATAAGACCATCAACTCTCAAAATTGTGTTAACTATTGCTCTCACTCAATGATAGACATTGAGACAGTTTAACTTCAACAACATGTTCCTAAATGGTTAAAGAGCAAGTCTATATGCAATAACCTAAGGGTTTTCAAAGCACAAATTCTTATAAAGTGTGCAAGCTCAATAGAGCCTTGTATGGTTTGAAACAGACTCCTCGAGCATGGTTTAACACATTAAAAACAACTCTTCTCAGATTTGGTTTCACAAGCACACGATCTGACACATGACTTTTTTCTGAGAAATTTAAAGAATTTAGTAACATACCTATTAGTATATGTAAATGACATTGTAGTCACAAGGAGTAATTCGAGTGAAATTTGAACAATTAATCTGCAATTTGAATAGAATTTTTCCTCTTAAAGACTTGGGAAAGTTAAATTTCTTTCTTGGTTTAGAAGTTACATACTTTGCTAATGGTTGTTTTATTGTCACAAGAAAAGTATGCTCAGGGATCCTTGAAAAAGCTGGAATGATGACATCCTAACTAATACCAACACTAATAACTATACATCTTAAGCTTCATAAAAATTATTCAAAACCTTGTGAAGATCTAGTTCTATACAGATCTATCGTTGGATCCCTTCAATATCTAACAACTACACGTTTAGATTTATCGTCTTATGTAGTAAACAAAGCCTTCTAATTCATGCATAATCCTACAACAATGCAGCAGAAAGCTGTGAAGATGATATTGAGATTCATTAAAGGCATAGTGGGACAAGGTTTATTGTTTACTAAAAGCACTGACTATAGAATTATTGGTTTTGCATATGCTGATTGGGGGTTTAGGGTTTAGGGTTTAGGGTTTAGGGTTTATTGGGGGCTGACTTGGTTGATTGAAGGAGTGTTATAGGTTATTGTATATACCTAGGACCTAATATGGTAGCTTGGAAGTCGCATAAGCAAAGCAAAGTGAGCAGAAGTAGCACGGAAGCTGAGTGTCGTTCCAATGCATCTGTTGAAACTGAGGTCATTGCAATACAATAATTGCTATAGGAATTGGGTGTGGTTCAAGCATACTCCCTATTATCTACCATGATAATCAAAGTGCTTGCCAACTAATTCTATATTGCATAGCAGAAGTAAGCATATGGAGTTGGACCTACATTTTAGAAGGGAGCTAGTAAATTAGAAAAAGCTTTTTGTTACTGATAAACCCCAATTTTGTGGTTTATCTTGTGCTTAATTTGGGGGATTTTATCACTTTTTCTCACATTTATTCAATAAAATAGCATGGTTTTGTAATTCTTCTTTATTTTATGCTTAAGTGTAAAAACATGCTTTTTGGGCCTTTAATTTGGTAATTTTAATTCACCTTTGATTCCACTAGATGCCTTGATGTATTTGTTAGTGAATTCAGGTTGAAAAGAGCTAGGAATGGATCAAAGGAGTGAAGAGAAAAGCATGCAAAGTGGAGAACTTATGGAAAATAAAGGATTTGAAGTGCATCGATCGACGCACACGTGTAACAGACGTGCACACATGGATTTGAAATCGCATGGCGACGCGTACGCGTGGATGGTAAAATGCCAAGCGACACGTACGCGTGACCCATGCGTACGCGTCGATGCTCGCATGTGACCTCATTAAAGTGAAAATGGTGGGGCGATTTTTGAGCTTTTCAGGCCCAAATCCAACTAATTCAAGAGACCAATTCATGCAAAATTGAAGATTTGACAAAGGGGGGAGCAATTAGTTGTAGGATTAGCATCATGTAGCTTAGTTTCTAGAGAGAGAAGTTCTTTCTTCTCTCTAGAATTAGGGTTCTTAGGCCAATTTGCATCTTAGATCTAGGCATAATTTCTTATTTTAATCTTGTTTCTTTTATAATTTCTTGTTCCTACACCTTAATTCTCTTAGTTTGTAGTGTTAATTTTCCTCTTATGTTTCTTTAGTTTTATGGATACTCATGTTGGATTTGAATTTCTTTCTTATACAATTTGATGTTTGATGTTCCTTTATTGTTGATTTGAGTTGTGAATTATACTTTCCTTGTATTGGGTAGTTGTAGAATTTATCTTTCTTGCACTTTTACTATGCTTTCTTTTTACGCCTTCCAAGTGTTTGACAAAATGCTTGGTTGGATATTAGAGTAGATCTTTGAGCATTCTTGGCTTGGAAAGAGAAATTGGGTAATCTTGAGTCATTAATACCGAATTTAGATTGGTGATCTAGAGTTGTTAGTTAATATTATTTCCATTGACTCTAATCTCTTGCTAATTCAATTAGTGAGTTGATTAGGACTTTTAGATTGAGATTAACTAGTCTTATTTGACTTTCTCTTGTATGAAGATAACTTTGTACCTTCTTCCAATACTAGAGTTAACAAGATAAGACAAATTCTTGTTAATTATTGTTATTAGTGACTAGGATAGAAAGTCTGTATTCTCAATCCTTGCCATGAATATCTCTCTTTATTAATTGCTTTATTTAGTTTCTTGATTTACTTTTCTTGTCATTTATTTTCTTGCCCCTTTATCAATCAAACCCGTTGTTCCTTCATAGCCAATAATTGACCACTTCATTGTAATTTCTTGTGAGACGACTCGAAGTTTAAATACTTCGATTAATTTTATTGGGATTTGTTACTTGTGACAAACAACTTTAAATTTGATGTGAGGATTGATTATCGTTTTGGACTATACTATTAACAAAATTATTTGTTGAATTTTGAACCGGTATGAAACTCCAAATCAAATTTATGGCGCCGTTGCCGGAGAGTTGTAATGGTGCTATTTTATTGGCTATTGTGAATATGTGAATATGTTTGCCTTTTTGCTTGTTTGTTAGTTTTTGTTAGGTTTAAGACTTTGTTGCTTATTTTTCTGTTATCTTTGTTTTTATTTGCTACTATGAATTTTCACCCTTTTGGCTATGAGTTTGGCTCAAATTTTGTTGTAGGATATGGAAACTATAATGACAATATGCATCAAGGATGGAACAATCAAAGATGGGAGGAGCCTCAAGGGATTGATCATCCTTCTTGGCAACATCCTCCTTCTGTCTCTTATAGGTATAACTCCACTCCTAATGCATATTAATCTAATGGATGTGGTGACCCTCATTGTAGTTGTCAACAACCACCACCATATGCCTATGAACCACCCTCTCAACATGGTTTTGAACCATCTTACTCACAAGCACCCTACCACCAAACACCTCCATATGACCCTAACCCATACCCACCATTCCAATACCAATACTCCCATGAACCACAATTTTCTCATATACCACCTCAAAACTTTCACCAATATGAACCACCTTCCAACTATAATATCTTTCTCTCAAACTATGAACCCTCTCTTCCACCACCGCCTCCCAATGAAGCTCTCATACTAGAACTAAGAGATCTTGACTCTCATATTCAAAGGCAACAAGAGGGGGCGGAAAAGGAGTTTAAGGAGCTAGAAGCTAAGTTGGCCACTATGAATGAAGTCATTAACCACATAGCCTCCCACCTAAGCTCATGTATTCCAAGTACTCCCATCGATGAATGTGGAGGATTAACCAAGGGGCCTAGTGAGGGAGTGAGTTTGGAGCTTCAAGGTGGAGAAGAGAAACTAAAGCAAGATTTGCATCAAGAGGAGGAAGTTGAAGTTATTGATATTGAGGAAGTGGATGAAGAGTTAAGGGAAATTGATCAAGAAGTGGATTTCATCATTAGTGATTTTTTGTCCACATTGATCAATCCCTTTGATGATCTTGGTGAGCCCTCTTCCATTGGACTAGAAAGTGATGTTAAGAAAGATATGTAACCTCCAAGGCATATGTTAAGTAATGAAGGATTGGAAGAAGTTGAGCAAATGACAAGTCTTGTTATTGAAGATAATTCCGCACCAACCAATGTGTCATTGAAAGAAGAAGTTGGTGAACAAGGAATTGAAATTGAAGATGATTGTCAAGAGGTTGAGGAAGTTAAAGAAGAGCACAAGGGAGAAGACCTTGCATTGTCTAAGTGTGGCCGGGGAGGTCCCCCTTCCTAAGTCACCATCCTACACAACATTCAAGTGGATAAAATTCCTACCCCTAAGCTTTGCTTTCTCACTTGAATATGGTTTGATTGAAAATGATGGTCAACTTAGAGTTCTTTGTGGAGTTAAAAGTAGGAAAGAGTTGTGTAGTAGTTGGAAACATCACTCTAAGTTCATGATGGTTGTATGCCCAAAGTTGAATAATAATGGTTGGTGTAAAACCATGTTGCATGGGTCTAGGAGAATGTTTGGTTGCTTAATTGAGAATTCACAAGCCTTGTCACCCAGATTTAACTATGGTAGTCAATAAGAAGATGGGTGCAAGAACAAGGTTTGGGACCCCGGAATTCAGTTCAACAATCAAAACTCTTGAGGCCTTGTCATTTACTTAAGCTTACTTGAAGGCTTTATGCGCCTAATTTGGGATCCCGGTGGACATTGGAGATGCAAACATTGGTGGAAATTCAAGGATGGATTCAAGAATAAGCCACCATAGCAAGGACCCCATTAATGGTCCAACTTAAGGACTTGAAATAAAAGTTCTAGGTGGGAGACACCCCACCATGGTAACTTCTTTCCATTCTCTTGTGGATATAATCAATGAATGAATTGAGTTGCCATTGTAAGTAGTTTGCTTTAATTTCCATACTCTTTACATTGCTTTGATTGGTAGGTCATTTGTTGGTTTTATGCTGCGAATAAGGATGATTCTCTGAATTTTAGTTTTTGCTTGGATTGTAAGTTTCCTCAAATTTTGGAAAAAATACTAAAAAATTAAAAAAAAATGGTGTTGATTTGTATTTTGGTTTGTTTTGAGTTGTAGATGGTGTTAGGATTTTTGTAGGCTCTGTTTTGGTGTTTTTGTAAAAAAAAAATAGAAAAAGAAAGAAAAAGAAATGCAATAAAAAGGGGACAAAATGCCCCAAAGTAAAGTTCAAATAATATCAATGCATATGAGATGTGAATTGAAAAGAGAATGCATGATTGTGTGTGAACAAGTGAGGATCATGGGTAGTTACGTTTGTTTAGAAACTATATAGGTTGTCATAGGTTAGGTGAAAAGTTTAAGTTAGTCAAAGATTCAATTTCTAGTCCACTTGACCATATGTATCCTTACCTTGACTCTAGCCCCATTACAACCTTATGAAAAGACTTCGTGATATTTGTATGCATGCATGAAATAATTTTTGATTGTTAGATGAAAAACAAAACTTGGAAAGCATGATTAGGGGAGAATTGAGTAAATCAACCCTATACACTTGAGTGATTAGAGCGAATACACATCCGGAGAGGGTTCGATTGCTCAATTACATGTTTTCACCATGATCATCCCTTTTCTTGCAAGTTTGTAAATCTTCTTAATAATTCAATTCAATTGTGGGTTTGATTTTATTGCTATTGCACTAGTCCCTATGCTTATATATATATATATATATTCCTTAGAAATTGATTTGTTTTGACCAAGTAATTACATGAATTTAGGTAGTTGCATTTAGATAGAATATTTGCATTGAATAAATGTTCATACTCCTTTTCTTGTCTTTCTTGATTTTAGCAAGAGGACATGCTTGGTTTAAGTATGGGGAGCTTTGATAAACCCCCAATTTTGTGGTTTATCTTGTGCTTAATTTGGAAGATTTTATCACCTTTTCTCACATTTATTCAATGAAATAGTATGGTTTTGTAATTCTCCTTTATTTTATGCTTAAGTGTAAAAACATGCTTTTTGGACCTTTAATTTGGTAATTTTAATTCACCTTTGATTCCACTAGATGCCTTGATGTGTTTGTGAGTGAATTCAGGTTGAAAAAGGCTAGGAATGAATCAAAGAAGTGAAGAGAAAAGCATACAAAGTGGAGAACTCATGGAAAATAAAGCATTTGGAGTGCATCCATCGACACGCACGTGTAACAGCCGCGCACGCATGGATATGAAGTCGCATGGCGACGCGTACGCGTGGATCATAAAATGTCAAGCGACGCGTACGCGTGACCCATGCGTACGTGTCGATGCTCGCACGTAACCTCATTAAAGTGAAAACGCTGGGGGCGATTTATGAGCTTCCCAGGCCCAAATCCAACTAATTCCAGAGACTATTTCATGCAGAATTGAAGATTGGACAAAGGGGGAGAGCAATTAGTTGTAGGATTAGCATCATGTAGCTTAGTTTCTAGAGTGAGAAGCTCCCTTTTCTCTCTAGAATTAGGGTTCTTAGGCCAATTTGCATCTTAGATCTAGGCATAATTTCTTGTTTTCATCTTGTTTCCTTTATAATTTCTTGTTCCTACACCTTAATTCTCTTAGTTTGTAGTGTTAATTTTCCTCTTATGTTTCTTTAGTTTTATGGATACTCATGTTGGATTTGAATTTCTTTCTTATACAATTTGATGTTTGATGTTCCTTTATTGTTGATTTGAGTTGTGAATTATACTTTCCTTGCATTGGGTAGTTGTAGAATTTATCTTGCATTTTTACTATGCTTTCCTTTTACGCCTTCCAAGTGTTTGATAAAATGCTTGGTTGGATATTAGAATAGATCTTTGAGCATTCTTGGCTTGGAAAGAGAAATTGGACAATCTTGAGTCATTAATACCCAATTTAGATTGGTGATCTAGAGTTGTTAGTTAATATTATTTCCATTGACTCTAATCTCTTGCTAATTCAATTAGTGAGTTGATTAGGACTTTTGGATTGAGATTAACTAGTCTTATTTGACTTTCTCTTGTATGAAGATAACTTTGTACCTTCTTCCAATACTAGAGTTAACTAGATAAGACAAATTCTTGTTAATTATTGTTATTAGTGACTAGGATAGGAAGTCTATGTTCTCAATCCTTTCCATGAATATCTCTCTTTATTAATTGCTTTCTTTAGTTGCTTGATTTACTTTTCTTGTCATTTATTTTCTTACCCCTTTATCAATCATACCCCTTGTTCCTTTATAGCCAATAATTGACCACTTCATTGCAATTTCTTGTGAGACGACCCGAGGTTTAAATACTTCGATTAATTTTATTAGGGTTTGTTACTTGTGACAAACAACTTTAAATTTGATGTGAGGATTGATTATCGGTTTGGACTATACTATCAACGAAATTATTTGTTAAATTTCGAACCGGTATGAAACTCCAAATCAGTTACTCATATTCCATCACAAGATTAGATGGCAGATGTGTTGACCAAACCGATTTCATATTGTTTGTTTGAGAAGTAACGATCGGATTTCTATCGGTAAAGAAATTCACAAATATAATCGTGTTGTAAGTATAGTTCCTAAACCAACAGAGAATCCTTTCGTACAAAAGTTTTATTTGTCACTTAAGCAAACCCAATAAAAATAAATAACCGAAGTATTCAAACCTCGGATCGTCTTCTCAAGAAATTGCAGGGAAGTATGATTTATTATTGGTTATGGAAAAACAGTATTTTTGGGTTTTTGAAATAGAGAACAAGTAATTTAAATAACAAGAAAAATAAATTAATAATTAGAAAATCTCTTAGCAAGGTATGAGAATTGGAATTCATATCCTAGTTGTCCTTATCAGGTGTGATGAGAATTGGATTTTGCTCCCACTTAATTGACCCTTACTAAATAAAGGAAAGTCAAGTGGACTAATTAACCTGATTCCTCAAGTTTTAGTCAACTCCTATGGAAAGACTAGCTTAGAGGGATCCAAATCAATCAGCAATCCTAATTTCCAATCAACTGCAGAGTTTGATAACTCAAGTGTCACCAATTACTCAACCAAAGCCAAAAGGGAAGAAAATCTACTTGAATGAAAATAATTTGGATTAATTAGAAGCATCAATAACATAAATTAAAGAAAGCAATCATAAGTCTGAAACACCTCAATATGTATTAATTAAGAAAATCAATCCTAACATGGAATGTTCATAAACCAAATTGAAAAGATAAATAACAATTAAAGTAATGGAATAAATAAAAGTAGAAAATAAATTAAAGGAACATTGAACCTGAAAATAGAGAAGTAGAAATCCTAATCCTAAAAGAAATCCTAATCCTAAAACCTATGAGAGAGGAGAGAACCTCTCTCTCTAAAAACTACATCTATTCCTAAAATTGTAAATTATGAATGTTGTATGTATTGTTGTGTATCCCTTGAGTCTCTGCATGTTTCCTGGCTTTATTCTGTGTTTCTGGGCCGAAAACTGGGTCAAAACGCGGCCCAAAATCGTCCCCAGTGTTTCCTGAATTTTCTGTAGATCGCGCATGTCACGCGTACACGTCGTTCGACGATTTTCCTCTCCACGCGTGCGCGTCAGACACGCACTCACGTCATTTGTGCGAACTCCAATTCACGCGTACGCGTCAAGCACGCGTACATGTCGCTGTGATTTTATCCAAATCGTGCACATGCGTCAGCCATGCGTGCGTGTCACTGTTCGCTGGTTGTCTCTTTTATTTCTTGTGCTCCTTCCCTTTTTGCAAGTTTCCTCTCCATTCTCTAAACCATTCCTGCCCTATGAAGCTTGAAACACTTAACACACGGATCACGGTATCGAATGGTATAAAGGAGAATTAAAATACACAATAAAAAGATCTCTAGGAAGCAGGTTTTCAACCATAGAACTAAACTAGGGAGAAATTATAAAATCATGCAAATCATATGAATAAGTGGGCAAGAATTTGATAAAAACTACTCAATTAAATACAATATAAACCATAAAATAGTGGTTTATCAAGAAGTTTAAGTCCAAACTTAGGATGTGTGAGGCACCCCACCTAAGTTTAAGGGGAGGGGGAAGGATGTTAAGGGTTTGAGTGTAAAAGAGATAGGTTATGTTGTTAGAGAGGTAGTTAAGGATTGTTAGAGTTTGTTATGATAGTTGTGAGGTGGTTAAAAATCTGTAACCTCCTCTCTTTAACTCTCTGCTTATGTATATGTAAGTGTAGATGCTAGTTTAATTGTCAATTATTCAATACATAATAATTCATTCATGATCATCAACTTTTTCTCTTTCTTTCATAGCCATGATCATAACAAAAATGGGTTACTTAGTTCAAAATTAGAGACCAATTTGATTTACTTGTAATTATGACATGCTTAATTACATGTGAACGAATCATGTTGTGACATGTATCACCAAACAAACATGTTGGGGGCCCGAGAAAAGTAGTTGTCAAGAGTTTAGTAAGGTTCTAACTGCGAAATCAATAGTAGACCACCCAGATGTTACGGAGGATAGAGAAGCCCTAAGGTAATCAAATCAAAAAGCCTGGAATTTCTAATTTTCGGCGGTGTCTAGTCGCATCGGTACGGGATTCCCGATGCCCCCTCCTCTTTGGTGTATTTTTAGTGAGTTTCTCACACGGGAAGTGCTACTCAAACTTAGCTAAGAAGCTCAAGACTCAAGATTCTTCTCAGACCTCATCCTTCTCGTCTGCCAATGCTACCTCAAAGATGTTGTTGTCTGAAATGGCTAAGGAAGCGGCCAACTTAAAGCTTCCCGCCTTTGAGTTGTCAGTGTATCCCGTGTCATTGGTTGACCCTTCATCATTGTCATATAACCACTCATCCCAAAAAGTTAAGCTGATAGGAGAATGCAACATTAAGCTAATAGTAAAGTCTTAAAGAAGTTGCGAGTACATATAATTAATACCATTTTACAGTAGGGTATTGCATTGAAATGTTAATTTGAAATTTAGCACCGAGGAGTAGGAAAATCAACATATTACATACAATTATGAGCATTTCGCATGAGTGACTTTGGAAAATTAAGTTATTTCTTTTTGCATTTGTTCCGTTCATTTCACATTAGAGTAGTAAAAAATTTAGTGAATATGTAAATATCGAAGGTTCAAATATCGTCTTAAGTATATAATAATTTATTATCAAAAACAAACTCTTAAATAAAGTTTTGATTTGCATCTTTAGTTACCAAATTAGAGGATAATGTAGAAAACAAAAAAATTAACTCAATTTTTTCAAATCCCTCGTACGAAATGTTTATAGTTACATGAATCATGTTAATTTTAAACTCCTTGATCCAAAATACAACAACCTTGGTGTAAAATGATATTAAGGCATATATTCGTAACTTCTACATTGTTTTACATGTTTAGAAATAATTAATTTTTCTTCTTTATTTAAATAGAAAAACCATAAAATAATGTTAAAGGTTTAAGCTTACAAGAGAATCGGAAGAAATCTCAAGATGGGGTTTGTTTAATTTATATGCAGATTGATAATTATTATTAGTGCTCTATGTGTGGGACTGGAAGATGGTGCTCTAGTATAATTTTATAATAGTATATAATTAGTAGATAATAAATATGTTTGTTTTAGTCTCTTCTTTTCGAAAATAAGCATGCGGTCTTATATTAGGAAAATAGACAAAAGTGCACACGAATTTTTATACAATGGACAGATGTACATTCTAATTTTTTAATGAGTTATTTGTATATACCAATATAAAATTTCGTTGTCATTTCTAACATTCCGTCACCTAAGTAATTTTTCTGGTGGTAGTAAAGGCTAGGTGGTACGCTATTGTGTGATGTGGTCGTTTTGAATGATAGTGAAAAATAAAATTGTTAAATTTGTTAAAATAAAATTATTCTCACTGCCACTCCTCCATTTGCAGTCTCATCCTCACCTTTTTGCCACCGCCGCCGCCACCGCGGCATCATTCTCGAACAAACATCGAACACCATGGCATCAACACCACCTTTTACGGCTATTACCTCAAAACTCAACCACATCTCTTCCACTGTCACCCCAGCCATGTCACCCTCCCAAACCCCCAATCTCTCACTGTTGCCAGCTACTCTCCCGAATCTCTAATTTATCAACTCCATCATATTTCAACTTTATGTCATCTCCAATCTCTGTCACTACAACTCCATTAGTACCATCACATTCTTTAATTTCAACAATAATAACATTCAATTTTTTCATAATAATAAAAAGAAATTTGAAAGAAAAAAGACATCAAGATCCAGAAAAATAGAAGAATGGTGCAACAGATTCAGAGACAGAGATGGGAGAAAAGGGATATGAAGTCAAGGTTGTAGAGTTGGAGATGGAGGTGTGAGGGTGGTGGTTGCGGTGATGGAGGTGAAGAAGAAAAATAGAGGAGTGGCAGTGAAAATAATTTTATTTTAATAAATTTAATAATTTTATTTTCTATTGTATCATCTAAAACGGCCATATCACACAATAACGTGCCATCTGGTCTCTACAACCATCAAAAAAATTACTCAAGCGACGAAAGGTTAAAAATGACAATGAAATTTTATATTGATTGTACAAATGACTCATTAAAAAATTAGAGTGTATATTTGTCCACTGTACAAAAATTTATATGTACTCTTGTCCACTTTTTTTTTATATTATTATCAAATGTATGTTTTTTAAAGTATTTTTTAATATATGAAAATGTTCAAAATATATCTTTTTTTAAAGGAAAATTATTAGCACTTTACTTTCCCACCTATTATAGGCTATGTATAAAATAAATAATTCTCATATTGATAGCAAATTAATTTTCATAATTCTAAGAATTTCTTATTTAAAAATTCACTTATTCTGATTCATCATAAAACCATTAATGTTTTTTTTTAAAATATTTTATTTATCAAAATATACGATTTGTAGCATTTTTATGAAAATTCGGCATATTTTTTTATCTCGTTTACAGTGTAAACGAAGTAAAAATACATGTATCTCATTTATAGTGTAAACGAGATAAGATACGAAACAAAGTGGCTGTGTCACAGTTGTACACGTGGTGTGTAACGGCTGTATCTTGTTTACAGTGTAAACGAGATACGTGTATTCTTATTTCATTTACACTATAAACGAGATAAAAGAGGATGTGGTCTATATAGAATTCGTTTACAACGCCCTTTGGAATGATATTTCATCTATTTCTTCAACTTTTTTTGAATTTCTATCATTTTCTAATCATATTATCAAATTACTCGGAGAGTCATCCATTTCTTCAACTTTTCTCCAATTTCTACCCTTTTCTAATCATATTATCGAATTACTTGGAGATTATGGAGCGCGCACTTGCACATGATATGGACATCAACTGACTGAACGCGACATGGCACATCGCTGGGGCAGCTGACTTCAAGATTAGTGTTGTTATTTTTATGTTTATGTTAGAGCATATTTGTAACCATACTTAGGGTACTTTTATAGAATTAGTATACAATATATGTTAGGTAGATGAATGTATTGTTAGTAAGGATTAATTGATACTTTGATAGGGTATAATTTTAGGTATTAGTGAAATTAATTTATTAAGTAAATGTTTATTTAATTATGTTTTTATTTAAATTAAGTTATTAAGTAGATATTTATTAATTTAGTTATTAATTATTTACGTAAATATTTTTATTTAAATTAATTTAGTAACTATATGTTTATTAATTTAGTTATTAATGATTTAAGTAAATATTTTTATTTAAATTAATTTATTAAGTAAATATTTCTAGCTATTTGTTAAACCAATTTAATTATAAGTTAAATTAATTTGTTATGTAAATATTTATGGAGAGATTTTTTTTAACTTTGATAGCTTTATAGCTTTATAGATATTTTATTCAGTTTTTTAATTTTTATCAGAGGCCTTGCCTGCTTCTCTCCAGAGGAGTGAATTAGACACTTACACCACCGAACGCTATTGTCCCCTACTTGAGCGAGGCTGGCTTCGGCGACACGGTGCCACTCAGGGACTTTATGTTTGATAACTCCCAGATTATGGTATTCATGGAACGCTAGCATCCTGAGACCCGCACTTTCCACTTGCCATGGAGTGAGTGTATCATCACCTTATAGAACATTGCGTACCATTTAGGTCTATGCACGCATGGAGAGCCAGTGGGTAGGTTCTTCTGTGATTTTCACACATGGTTTTCTTATGGTTTTCTTCTTCTTCGTTTATGTAATTCAATATGATATTCGATAAATTGAAGTATTGTTATTCTTGCAAATGTTCATAGGTTGATAGGTATGATAAAGCAAAGTAGGGATCAGCACGAGTAGAGAGTCCTTCGATGGCATTGGGTGTTGGATCAGTTATAGTTACATGTGTAACATCCCAACTTTTTGAATCATATTCATTAGTCAATAATTAATTAATTATTTAAAATTGTAATGATTTAAAATTTAAATTTGTAAAACCCGAAAAATTAGTAAATAATTAATCAATAAATTAATTATTAACCCAAGAAATTAGAAAATGTAATATTATGATTTGATGAGGTAGAGCTAATTAAAACAAGAATTTTGACACTATTTTTAAAGAAAAATTATAATTTTATGGTTTGAAAAATTGTTTAATTTCGGTATTTAGATTTGAATTAGCTTGTGAATTTTGTTGGGTTTGGCTCACTTGAACTATGGACAAGGTAAGCACCCTCAACCTCTTTGTGTAATATTGAATTAGTGAACTCTATGTTAATTATAGTGGTAATTATTATGTTAGATTAAAAATTGGTTGTGGGTTGGAATCAATTTGAGGACATGGAATTGCTTGAGATCAATTTTGGAAGCTAGGTTCATTGTTGAGGGGTTGAGGTTGATACGCATGTGGTGCGGTGAACGCTTGAGGTGTTCCAGGTTTATCAAGAAATCAGCCAAGGTATGGTTTCGATTTTTCGTATCTAAAATATAATGTGGCGTGAAAACTTAGGCTAGTAACGTTAAGATAGAAATTGAGTTGTGATGTTGTTAGTTGAGTTTGATTATTATGTATGTGGTTAATGGTTTTGGAGGTTGTGATAGAGGCCTTTTATGAATAATTTATGTGTAACTTGGTATATGTATAATGGTTACTGAATTTGAAGTTGTTGTTGGTACTATATTGGTGGTGAAGTTGATATTGTATTTTATATAAATAATTGATAAAATAATTATTTGAATGAATAATGATGATATTTGATGAGTGAATATGAGATTGAAATAAGCGTGATATTGATTATTGAAATTGGTTGATATGTAGGAGGGTTAGTAATGTTGTGATGTGTATTAATGTATATGAAGATTGAACCATGTATTGATATACATATTGTGTTGAATTGTTGTAAAATAGTTGGGTTGATGAATAATGGCATGAGAAAGTTGTTGGCGATGGGTAAAGCAAGTTTGTGGTGTTTGATGATATATATATATATATATATATATATATATATATATATATATATATATATATATATATATATGTGTGTGTGGATGACTGTTTATGAAGTACGGACACTTCGCTGAGTTGCCGTATCTGTGTGTCAGACACGACACTCACCGACACTCATTCGACACATGTGTCTGCTGTGTCCAACCGTGTCTTAATAAAAAATAAAAAATTCTTCTCTGGACACGTCTGGACACACCTAAATACCATCACGTGTCAGCGTGTCCAGTCTTATTCTTAACATATATTCTTAAAATAAATTTAGATATAGTATATATCATTATTTATTAAAACAAAAAATATTTTAAATATTTGATATAATTGAAATAAAACAGTAAAAATAATTTAAAAATTTAATTTATATTTTAATATCAATAAAATATCAAAATATCATTACGATTTATCTAAAAAATATTTTATATTTTATATGTATGCGTGTCCCCGTGTCATATAAGATTTTAAAATTTGCGTGTCGGCGTATCCCGTGTCATGTCGTGTCCCGTGTCCGTGTCAGTGTCCGTGCATCATAGATGACTGTATATGATATTGTTTGGAAATGAAATATTGTGTGAAGTTATTATAATTGTGAATTGGTCTGTCGTGGAGTAATTGAGGGGTGTTGAGAAATGTTGGGACTTGGTTTGATTTGGTTTGGTAATTTATTAAAAGGGTTGGAATTGAATTTTTGTGAAAATTGAGGTTTAGCAATCTTTGAGAATTTTTGTAAAAATCTAATTTTTGGCCGAATTTTGGTGAGACATAACTCGGCTTTCGGACCCCCAAACTCTTTCAAATTGTCTCATATAAAAATTGGGTTCGTGAAGTTTACACCGTTCGAAGAATGGATGAAAAATATTTTAAAACGAGAAAGTTATGGGCGTCGGAAATTCGGTATGCAAAATTGAAAATTTTGCAGTACTTAGCATTTTACCCATTCTGTAGAACTCGCATAGGCGAGCAAGATTCAAGCATACGCGAGCATGGAAAAACTCACCCACGCGTACGCGTGGCTCACATGTACGCGTGATCCTGTTTTCAGTAAAATTGTATTTTTATGATCTTAACATGTTTTTGAACTTCTAAACCTCTAATTTTACTCCTTTAAACCCTAAATATTACTTTTAAGTATAGTGAAGAGATTTAGTCATAATTAGAGAGTAGTTGGAGGTGAGGAAAAGCTTGAGACATGTTGAATTATGAATGGAAAGTGTAGGAATAGGGCATGTATGAGGTATTTTAGCCGTAATGAAATCGAATGAATTAATGAATGAATGTAAGTGAAGATGAATAAAGAAGTATTACTAAAATATGATTGATGATTAAATGATTATGATTAATTAAGGAAGCGTGAAAATGTGGCGAGTATGCCGGAAATGTATATATGAGTAACGAATGAATGTGGTAAATGATTCATGATGAAAAATGTTGGATGTGAGTATGCTTGTATTTTTTCTCTGGTTGTAAGGGTGACAGGGCACCGATACCCTCTAATGGTGACAAGGTACATATACCCTCTAATGGTATTAACGCGCCACAGAGAGACTGTGCTTAGGTTAGCTACTGGACATGTCGGGTTGGCTTGATAACTGACAGATGATATCATCAGCCATAGGATAGGCATGCATCATATGCATCTATGTGTTTGTTTGGTGTGCTTTGTTTGGAATGACTAACTGATTGCATAAAGTACTTGCTACTTGTTTATCTGCTGTATCTGAATCTTAATTGTGATTTCTTTGTATGTAATAATTGTGTTTGAAACAAATAATTTCTGTGAAGGTTGGAAGGTTCAGAGGAGTTGGAAAGGGGAGTATTAGATAGAACAAAGATTTTTAGTTAGTTGCCTTATTTACATTTGGTTTAGTTATGTTTTTATAAGATTTAATCATATGTCGAAAGTTCTAGGATCACCTTCAGCTTTCCTAGGACATTATATGTTAGGGATGTGGGCACTGTTACCATGCTGAGAACCTCTGGTTCTCACCCTATATATATTTTGTGGTTTTCAGATGCAGGACGTGAGGCTCCTCGCTGAGGCATGCTGGAAGCTTCTTATCGCGAAGACTTTCTTTTGCTTTTGGGACTTTACTTTTGGTTATGTTATTCATATTTAGACACTTTTATCTCCACTACTTATGTATATGTATTAACTTCCTCTTAGAGGTTATTTGGAGAAACAGATTTTGTAAACTCTGTATTTTGGGCTTCTTTTGGATTTTCTTATATATATAGATATGTATGTATGTATGTATGTATGTATGTATGTATGTGCTCTGGCTGGTTTATCTTCGCAAGCCGAGTCTTGAGCTTGTTATTTGTATCTTGGAACTCTTTAGTATATAACCATGTTTAGCTTTTTAGAGGTCGTAGCACCTCGCCACCCCTGTTTTACATCCTAGGTGTAAAACTCTGTGTAGTAGGGTGTACCAAAATTCATAAAATTAGAAAATAATGCATTTGAAAAATTAACATATCTAATTTAAAGTTTGAAACTACGAAAATACTAGTTTTAGTAAATTTCTAACCGACAATAAACAACCTTTTAAGACATAGTCATAATTAATTCTATATTTATTTGATTTGAATGATCTTTAGAAACATGAAAAGATAAGAAAACTAGCTTTATTATTTATGTTCAGTGCAAAATCAAATTCAAATTAAATTAGGTAGATAAATCTATTACAAGTTCATAGTAGAAAATCACGCTCTAACCAACCAGCCTGATATACTAACGGTATTTCATGAATATCTCAATCTGTGATTATTCGGTTGACTTAATTCAAAGCTTATTTTAAAGATAACTCAATTCTCTATAAATTTGCCTCAAAATAGCTATTTTCAAATTCTAAATGTACAAACATTATAGGCTTCACAAAGTGACAATGATTGAATATTTCACCTAAACGCGAGCTAGATTCTCCTAACATAATCTGCACATACCTAAGAGCCATTTAAGTCCTTCCTTTCTCATTTTGTTCTCTTTTTTTTATGTATACAAAAATTCTAGGTAACCTATTTTCTTTATCTTCTATTATTGCGATTCATATACTTTCTCCATTCCATTATAGGAAAAATCCTTATCCTTTTTCACTTCCTTACTCTCAATCTAAATCTTCTGCCAAACTATTTACAAATTTCACTCATATATTGTTTGAGAAGATATCCTCTTTAAAATATGCATGCTACATAATATGGATATTTTTTCCTATCCTGTCAAAGATGTATACCTACATCGAAATATACACAAAGTCTAGCCATGAAATAGGTCTCTTTCTGCTAACAAATCGTGTCTATTTGTATTGGAATATATATACATATATAGGAACTTCACTAGAGGTAAGGATTTTATACTATTTTTTATGTGTCATATTTTAAATATTTTTTAATATAAATACTAGTATTTGCATGCCATGATGTAATATCTCTCTATTACATACACATTAAGCATTATAATAACCATCTTATGTGCATTAAAGAATTGAGGGAATGATCATTCGATAAAGGAAAGTGACATCCAAAGACAAGATAATCAAATGATCATTTGATATGGGAAGGTAATCGCAACAAGATGATCCTTCGGTAAAGGAATGTGATCGACAAACTTTTGGAATAAGAACCTTCGACAAGGGAAGGAAACTCCCAAAGACAAAATCTCAAAATGATCCTTTGGTAAGAGAAGATGATCGACAAACCTTTGTTCCTTTTTTTGACATAACTCCCTTCTTATGTATGTCTAAATAACCTTGATTGTAAATTGAACTAAGGAAATAATCTTTCAGTAAGGGAAGGTGACCCTCCAAGACAAGATATTGATATGATCCTTCGATAAGGGAAGGTGATCGATCGAGATAATTCTTCGGTAAGGAAAGGTAATCGCTAAAACTTTTGATATAAGAACATTCAGTAAGTGAAGGGGACTCCCACCTTTTTATACCGGTTTGAGCTCAATACCTTCTATAAAAGTTACAAGAAAAAGTAATAAAAAGTACAAAAAAAGAATGATTATGATTGTTCTTCTTTTCTCCTTTCTGTTTGATTTATGAGTATAATTTTTTATTATTATTTTATTCAAAAATCTTTCTTTCATTCAAAGATATTTTCTGTTTGATTTATGAGTATGTTTATTATTTTTATTTCATTCAAAGATTCCTTCTGTTTGATTTATCTATGCCAGTATTACTATTCTTCTCTTATTTATTTTGCCTTGCTTTATTGTCTACGAGAACATCAAATCAAAGTTTATGAGTTTGCATTCTATATGTTTTAATGTTATAAGTATTACGTTATGAGTCACATGTGTCATAACATAGGTAAATGAGAAGCATCTAAAAGTCACACCACTCTGGCTAACAAAGTCTTTTGAAAATAATAATTGAACAATATTGCATAATCATTATTTTTATTTTAAAACTCGGAGTGGTTGGGGATGGATACAATAACACCAAATAGATGAACTACTGAGAAACTTTTATTTTTCACCCCTTTTTCCATAGCATCTTTAGAAACAACGCGGTGCAAAGCAATACGCTACTTGATTAAGCTAAAAAGATCATTACATTTAAGATAGTTAGGAGCGGGATATCAAGGACATAAATACAGAATATTAAGCACTTACCAAAATTCATATTAAAGATGGAGGATAGACGATTGTTTCAGCCATAGTTATGCAAAGTGAGAGAATTAGGATCCCCTGTGTGTCATATTTAATCTTTATTGAGTGACTACAATTGTGGTTATGATGTTTGTTTTTATTTATTATATGATCATTTGATATGAGTAAAGTTTGTCATTGTTTTTGCCTTTATAATTTAGTACGCCCACTTTCTATCTTAGTATCACTAGGTTCACTTATACTTCCTAACTAGTAACGATTATTGTGGTTAAGGTTCTCACTATTTTCAAATAGCTTTCAAAAATAAAAACTAGTTATCCACCTTTTTTTATGAAATATTTTATATAAAGATTTTATTTTTTAAAGTTTTCGCAAAATTTGAGTATCAACAACTAATATAATCCAAATAAGCCTTAAGGCTAGTTTAGAAATATTAGGGTATTACAACATGAGATAAGCAAGATTCTTTTAATTAGTTACAATTGCACAAATTACTTATCCTATTTTAGTACCTATTACTGATGATTATTTTACAACTAATGTTGTAGTTCTTGTGGATGCTGTATGATAACCTTGTACTGTAGGCCTTCTACCCACTATAGATGAAGGATGAGGTAGAGTGGGGGACAAGGATGTCTATTATTCCCCTCGTCTATTTTAACATGGTTGAGTTTTACCATGTTGACTTTGTGAAACGCCTATTTGGTGGCAAGCAGCCAGTGCCATGGGTTCTAATCAATGTTGACAGGTTCTTGAACACCACAGGGTGAGACAATGACGTACGGTGGCCGACCAAGCTTGCAAAGTGGTATAATGGTTGGATGACTCGATTTGAGAAGGGACATCGGATCTCCACGCAGGAGTACTAGGATTGGTACCGTTAGGCTTGCCGCATTAGACACTTGTCAGTGCAACATGTTCTTAATGATCCCATGCATTTGGACTTACCGGATAACGTCCAGCCTTCTGCCAATCAGCCGAGGAATGTACTTCACCTTCAGCTAACTTGACCTCACCAATATTCGAGATTTTGTCAGAGGATAATACGGAGACTCCAAGAGCATCCTGCTACATATTGTCAGCAATGAACATGGTACTTTAATCGGTCCAATTCCACAACTCGATGCTCAACACTTTTGCGATTGTCATAATTCTTCACACCCTGCATTACTGCATCTCTACTTTTGAATCTGTAGCCAACCCGAAACTCCACACCGCTGTCTAAGTTGTAATCGTCTTTATCCATGTTGGAAAATAGAATTTTTTCATGCATCATATCTAGATCAAATGTATGATAGTGACTGAATACAATTGATAAGATCGGAATTAAGTGCAGGACAGGCAGAAAATACTAAATTGATGCCTCGACCGGCATCTCTGATAGAAACTTCTCCTCCTCATCATCTTCAAAAAAACCACTATCGTTGCAATCTGCAATATACTCCTTGTCGAAGTCCTAACCACCCACGTCTATGTCTTCTACTAGACTAGCAACGTGTAGCGGTGGTGGTGCAAGAGGTGGGTTATCATGCACGAAATTCGAGTGGCCAGATCCACTACCACCAACATCACCAACATCCGCAGAAAGTTCTATCACTTGTTCTGTCATGATTCTCCTATGGATGTCAAACATGAGGCGCACTTGCTCGTTGCCATGGACCCAAAACAGACGAAATAAAAAAACTTCATTTCCCATCAAAGCTAGCAACTTGTACCCTACCCTTCTGATCTCTTTTCTCCTGCTACCACTAACACTACTTAATATCAGACTCTTTAACTCAGACAAAGAACTTACTCGTCGAGTGCGTAACAGAATAGGAGTATCAACCTCAAATAGCACCATAGTGTCACTGCTTCTCATGTGGCAATTCGGATACACATTTACAACCACATATCCGCTACTACTAGACATTTTGGCTTATTTTTTGGAAGAAAAATGGAACAAAAGAAAAAGTGAAATATTTGTGGAGAATATAAAGGCTTGCACATCCTTTTATAGCTACTGAAAATTTATCGTAACGTATTTCGTGTACCATGTAAACATCATAACTTATCTCTTATCTCAGTGTAAACGAAATATATATATATATATATATATATATATATATATCATTGACACTGTAAACGAAATATGCACGTCACCCATATATTACCATATCTCGTTTATAGTATAAACGAGATATATGTCTTCTTATTTCGTTTACACTATAAACAAGATAAGAGATACGAAAGATTTTCATAAAAATACTACAAATTGTATAATTTGATATTTGTTTATTTATTTAAAAAAAACCTAATAAATTTGTTACTTATAATTATTTTTAATAGAATATTCTTTTATCCAGTGTGATAACTGATAAGGGCATTCTACCGAATAGTTTGTGCAGGAAATGAATTGTATTCATGTTCTTCTAATCCTCTTGATATTTTTTTGTTATTATCCCCAAAACTCTAGAAAACTTCTAAGTATATAGGAAAAATATTTGGGCCAATATATTTATTGTAAATAAAGAAAAAGTTGGTTAATATTATTTTAAATATAAAATAAAAATAAAAAGATATTAGTCATTTTTCATTTCTTATTTCGATTAAGTGTGTTTAAAATATTTGTAGGTCCATTTGTGTTATCAAGGCATTTGCTAAAAATTCTAGGACATTACGATTTTCATTTTCATTTTTACTTTATTTATTGTTTTGATTGTCATAAATTTGTAACTCAATAGTTAAACACTGCAATTTTACTCATGAAAACTTAAGAAAAATATTATAACTAATATTCTTTCAATAAAACAAAAATTGGATTGCATTAAGATGATACTTTTTATCTTATAAAACAATAGTAAAGCAAACAACAATTTAATGCTACAATTAAAAATCAGTAATAATATGTTGTGCCAAATTGGTCGACATCGAAAAGAATTCGACAGTTAAGGTTGAAAATCATATGTGTATGAAACACACCATAATTAAAGAAAATAAGAATTAGTTATGTTTGATGATCAAGTTATCTTAGATGTACGAATTAGAAGTTTATTAATTGATTAATTAAAATAAAATAATAATTTATTTGTCTGGAATAGATTCAAAAATTTAGAAATATTAATTTAAAAATTTGAAGGTGAGATTTGGACTCAGCGGATTTTTCTGAGTGGAAAAAACATATTTTCTGTGAAAAAATGTGTAAAAATACGTACCGATAATTTAGTTAGCAGTACCGGATTAAGTATGTCCGGTACTGCGAGTGAGAAAATAAAACTGCAAACAAACTTAGAAAAATATTTAGAATTAAAAATCGGGCGCAAATTTTAAAAGTTTTGACCTAGAATTGGGACAAACGAACTAAAAATGCTAAACGGTTGGATTGGATCCAAGTTGGACCCCAACCCAACATATAAATACTTCATTATTGAGCATTTCAGCTTGTTTCACCCACAAAATTGAGATGAGGGGCGTTGAAGAGAGGAAGAAGAGAAGAGATGGGTTTCATTATTCACCCTAATCTTGTTTGAATCAAAACTTGCGTTCCAAAGCTTCAATTTGCATGTCGTTTGCGGCCACACGAAGCTCTTGGCAAGCTCTTTATTTCTAGTTAAATAGAGTGGTAAGGAACTTTTAATTTCTTACCCAGTTTCTGCCCTAACAGATTTTAAATTTTTGGGTTTACTTATTGAGTGAGTTTTCTTATTTTGGTTGTTTAGGTACCAACTAATATTGAAAAATTGTTGGATTTTACCAAAAGTACCATAAGATGAGGTATGCCACTTCAAAATCCTTGTGGTTTGATGTAATTGTGAGCCCTAGTGATTAATTTTGGTAATTTGTATGGATATAATTTGAATTATTGTTGATTAAGGTTGAATTGAAGAATTGGTGCACTTGGAATTGAGAATTTGGCTAGGACTTATTGATTTTTAGGTGGCTAAGCTTGAAGGCTTGTGAGGAGGAGACTAGTTTGGTGATTTTGTGCTTGTGCAGAAATTGGTTAAGGTATGGTTTTGGTTTCCTTTAAATAATATGTAATGTTATGAGCAACTTAGATTAATAAATCTTAGGATAAGATTGAATTGATGATGAATATTGATGTTGATGATAATTGATGATGGTTATGAGTTTTGATGATGATAAATTGTTGATAATGTGATTAATTGAATGAAAGATTGGTATGTGTCGGGTTGGTAGTTTAACCACAAGTGATATCACGGCCAATAGGATAGGCATTCCTCAAATGCATTCTTGTGTGATTGTTTGCTTTATTTACTTGCATTGTGCCAACTTGTATAACATATTTAATTGCTAATTGAACAACATGTTGTACATGTATATTACTTGTGTTTTACTTTATTGCATTACTTGTATTATCTGTTGGGATTGAGGATGATTGGTAGGTAGTGGCGATTGGATTGCATGGAGGATAGATTGGCAAAGGTTGTGGGATAACGGTGATTGGTTAGTTTAGAAAATCCTCAAGATTAGATAACCCTTTATGGAATTTTATTAAAATGTTTCTAAGTCTGAATCATATGCCTATGAGAAGTTCTAGGATTGCATTTGCCTTCTTGGAACCTTATATCTTATTTATTGGGCGCTGTTACCATACTGAGAACCTCCGGTTCTCATACCATATGTTGTTGTTGTTTTTCAAATGTAGGTCGCAACCCACCTCGGTGAGTTTGCAAATGGTGATAGAGCGGACTCGCTTTTGTCTTTTGTTTATTTTGCTGTAGTTATTCTCACACTTTTGATTATTGTACTTTTTGTCTTTAGAGGCTTAAACTTTGAGAGACAGGATGTATTCATTTTAACTTTCAAAACTCTGTTGTATATATTGTAACTAATCGGTCTAAACTTCACGGGTTGTGACTAGGTTTCCTTTGGACATATTGTACACACACACATACGCACGCACGCGCACACACACATACACACATACCTTGTTTATTTTGTACCTATATTCTCTTTTTCTTACTTTTATGCTTTAGTTATCTTGTGTGAATACTTTGCGCTTTTGTATCTCTATTTTCTGCATTTTTGAGCTTTTATTCCTTCATCGGAATTCTAGTTTTAATATTCCTTGATTATGTATTACTATATGAATTTTAGAGCTGTTGTGACACTTTGTTGTCCTTTGCTTTATGGCTAGAGGTAAGGCTTAGGGTGATAGGGTGTTACACTTGGTGTCCAAACTTACTTGAGGTTTAAGACTACTTGGGTCCAAGTTTGTTTGAGATATAAGATTACTTGAGGTTTAAGATTACTTGAATTCTAAGACTACTTAAAGAGCAACTTTACTTGAAGTCCAAGGTTATATCAATTAGCTTATGATTTTTTTTCTATAAACAGGATTAGTTTCAATAAGTTAGAGGAGCTTCCATTCATTCACACACTCACTCACTCTAAAAATTTATAGTTACACTGACGCATGAAAACATGAGTCATGAGTCCATTAAGTATTGGGAGACTCTATTTTCTCTTTCAGTCATTTTAATTATGTTATTTTCTTTCTATTATTTTCATTCAAGCTCTTGTCAATTTCTGCATATTTTAATACAAGTCTTGCAATTTTTAATTCTTTATTTTTTGCATTTATTCTTTCTTATTTCTTGCTTTTTATAATTATTTGTTTGTTTGTTTGTTTGTTTTTACACTTCTATCAGGTACGATCTCTAAATCCTAAGAGAAACCCGCAAGAGGAGTTGTATCTGCTCCCCGAATTGGGATCTTGATACAAGCTTGGTTGACACTTCCTGTCAAGGTAAACAAAAAAAATCCAAAATCCAGGCGAAACAAATTAGCACACCTGGTGGAACTGTGGATAAGATTGGTTGCCTAAAGTGGTTCTTGTGTATGCATTTGTGAAGTGATAAATTTATACCTTATAACAGTCCAAACACATCTATTTCTATGTCATCTCAGTCGTCCTCTTCAATAGAAGGGTTAAACCACGACTCTGAAGAAATAGTACTATATCCATAACCACAAGTCACTGAATCAACACAAGTGTCTATGACTTTTTGCTAGAAGTCTGATTAGGCATATGAACAGCACAAATGTGACTTCAGTGGTTTCTTCTAGTGTAGTCGAAGTGAATCCGACTACTTGGCCTATTTAATGGTTACCGCAATATTTGCCATTTTGGGCTAATCTACCTATTTTTGGGGTATATACAAATGTTCAGTCAAACTCAATTGGTGGAATAAATCCACATGATTTTGTACAAGGATACAACCCGTACTTATATCAATATATGATGGCCAATCTTTACTATTCGGGACCAATGATATCGGGACCCATAATATTGTAACTACCTTAACAAGGTATTTTGTCAATGTTGACGCAACCATATGTAGGGGCAACATCAACTCAGATTGATTTGCGGATTCAATCGTCGAGACAAATGGGGGTGCCTTGTTCGACTCCGTTATGCCTTTGACATCTACTAAAATGCATAAAGACCTATTGTTCTCAAGAAGCTCAAGGAAATTATCAATGTCAGGGGCAGTTTTGTCTAACATTGTAGATTCCTTAGCAGATTTCAGACAGCAAATAGCAGAAAAGTCATCATGATTTTGTTAACATATTGACTCGGCAGATGACAACTATCTTAAATCCTTTGATGAAAAAAAATAATGCTAAGTTTGAACAAGTAACGAGGTAGATGAATGAATTGATTGGAGTAGTCCAAATAACTATAAAACATCAAATCTACTAGGAAGTCATCAACCTCAGTTGGAAGGTCATTAGTCACCCCTAATAATTAATAAGGGGCAAAACCCTGATGATGTTCTCGATAAAATCAGTTTTCTCAATGTGACATTGCACAAGTTGATGAGCAGAATATTTCACAAGCTGTGCAGCAATGCTAAATAGGATAGGTTTCAACGTAAAGTTGACTTACCAACCATATTCTATATCTCCATTTTTTTATCATGTATTGCAAGCAAAACTTTCTAGAGGAGTCAAAATCCCAAAATCAGTCACTAAATTTTCAAGAGAAAGTGGTGAGTCGATTGTCGAACATGTGGCTCGCTATACAGTCAAAATTGGAGTTCTAGCTAGCAATGAACAACTAAAAATGAGATACTTTCCTTTTTCTTTGACTGTGAATGCTTTCACTTGGTTTTCAAATTTACAGCCTAAGTCGATCCAGTCATGGAAATAGTTAGAGAAGAGTTTTCATGATCAATTTTTTAGAGAAGAACTAAAAGTTACACTCTCTAATTTGTTCTCAATAAAAAAAAATTCAAGGCAAAGATGATGGAAGATTATCTTTATTCGATTCAAAAATATAAAAATAAGTGCTATAATTTGATCTTAGAGCTTAAAATTGTCAATATATTGATTAGCGGGCTTGACTTCAAAATTAGAAAGAAGCTAGTTTTAATTGAGATTATGCATGAATTGAGGCATAATTGATTGAGGTAGGATATGGATGGCTTTGGCAATGTAAATGGTACGTGGCTATGTTAAATGTATAAAGGAAACATGACTTGAATTTAGTTTTAATGAAATTGAGGTTTGAAATTTCTTTTATGTAAAATAAATTTTGGCCGAACTTCGGTGAGCCATAACTTGGCTTCCAGTCTCCTGAATTATTTCAAACCTGTTTTAAATGAAAATTGGATCCGTGAAGTTTACGCCGTTCAAAGAACGGATGAAAAATATTTTAAAATGAAAAAGTTATGCGCGTCGGAAGTTTGGGATTGAATTTGGAAAATTCTGCAGCTTTTCATACCTTAGCAAAATTTTTGGAAAAACATAAGCTCACGCATACGAGTGACCCGGAATTTGTGTACGCATCTAGTCGCTCGCTCGCGACCAACCCTTGTGGGCTGGGATCCACACGTACGCGAGCAGGGGTATGCGTGCGCGAGCAAGCATTTTTACACACCCACGCGTACGCGTGGCCCCTATTTAAGCAAATCTGAGCGAGTTTTAAACCTAATTTCAAACCCCTAAACCCCTACTTTCATTCTGTTAACTCTAGATATGGTTAGTAAGCTTAACAATAGGATGAAGCTAGGAAAAAAGAGATAACTTAGAGATGAAGGAAGATAACTAAACTAAGGATTGGAGAAGATGGTTTTTGAGTTGATAAGATGATGGAAGAGAGATATATGAGGCAGTTAAAAGAGTAATGTAATATTGAGATTAATGAATGAGATAATCGTGGACATTAACGAATTGAGGACAATGAGACGAGCTATGAATTTATAATTGTGTATCATAAAATATATGAGGAATGAGTAAATGACTATGATTTATTGAGAAAGAGTAGTAGTTTCGCGAGTATGCCGGAGATGCATATGTAAGCTAAAGATTGAACATTTGTGAGCTTGAGGTGTTGTCTCTCCCATGTCAGCCTGGGATTCGTCCCATGAATAACATTGATCTTGGGGTATTATTTTTTCCATGTCAGTTTGGAGTGTTGTCTCTTCTCCACATGTCAGCTTGGGACTATTCCCATAGATGTTATTGAGCTTGGGGTGTTCTCTTCCCCATGTCAGCTTGGGGATTCTCCCCATGGTGTATTTTGAATTTGAGGACATGTCGGGATGGCTACGTAACCAACAATTAATATCAACAGCCATAGGACAGGTATGCATCATATGCATATTGTTTGAATTGATTATTTGTGAACTATTTAGGAATGCCTATGTGATTATAACAGGGTATTTGTTGTACTTATTATCTGTATTACTTGTAAGTTACTTGTGTTTGCCTTGTTTGCTTATTTGTTTGTGTAAATTAATCGAAAATGGAGGAATGGAGGAAATGGTGGAAAAGACTTGGTATTATGATCAAGTTTAAGCTAGGCTTAGATATTTTTAGAAGACTACCCTTTTATGATTTCTATTTAATACTTTAAGCTTTATATCTGAGAGTCGGCATTCTAGGATTACCTGTGGCATTCCTAAGACCTTATATATTATGTGCGTGACACCTTTACCATGCTAAGAACCTCTGGTTCTCACCCCATACTGTGTTGTTATTTTTCAGATGCAGGTCATGTGGCCCCTCGCTAGGCGTCTGGACTTCTGAAGTGGAGTGATTTTTGGGTTTCATTGTCATATAGATTATGTTTATATGTACTTACTTTCTCTCTGAATAACTTGTTTATTTTATTCCTCTTAGAGGTTAAAGGAGAGCTAGGGTTTTACTTATGTATTTGGGGTTCTTGAGATATATATATATATATATATATATATATATATATATATATATATTCTCCGGCTAGCCTTGGCTTCGCAGGCTGAGTTAGGAGCTAGTTATTTTGTATCCTTGACTCTCTATTCTCATTTCTGTCTATTTATACTTATTATCTTTAGATTTTTTAGCACACAAGTTATCTCGTTTCTTGAGCATTGCGCTTTTGGTTTGCGTTTTATTTGTTTTACCCGTTTTTTAAGGCTCCTAATTAAATATCTCTTTCACTAACTTTTAGAGGTCGTAATACCTTACTATCTCAGTCTTATGACTTAAGCATAAGATTAAGTGTGGTAGGATGTTACATATTCCCAATGAAAAAAAATATTAAAAGCAAGTTAAGATTGCCTTACAAGATACTAGATACAAAGGTTGGCAAAAATTCTTGCGAGTTGACCTCGAACTTTATTGAATTTGAGAAGTTTGTTGTCATTGCGATGGTGAATCAAGAAATTCACTTTGACATCATCATGCTCAAAGTAAGACCTATATATCCTAAGGCTGGTGAAAATTTGATAGACTTTCTGATTCGGCAAAGAGAGTCGAAAATGAATATGACTATGTGTTTTAGGTGTATTGCAAAAGGGAAAAAAAAAGTAGTCGACAAACAGTCAAGATAAAAGATGCACTTGTGAAAGTTGATATAGAAGACGGAGATCAATTTTACTACTATAGATTGAGTTCAAAGGTGATTTTGAAGTTTTTAATGCTTCTTCATCAAAATCAAAGCCATCCAAAACTTCGAAGGGCATTTTATTATGCAAAAAATTTAGCACAAATGGTCGACGTTCAAAAGAATTCGACAGTTAAAGTTGAAGATCATATATGCATGAAGCACACCATGGATAAAGAAAATAAGAATGAGTTAGGCTTGATAGTCAAGTTACCTTATATTTGATGTCCAAATTTACTTGAGGTTCAAGACTACTTGAGATCCGAGTTTGCTTGAGGTCCAAAATTACTTGAAAAGCAAGTTTATTTGAAGTCCAATATTATATCAATTAGTTTAGAATTTTTTTCTATAAACAATAAGCTAGATGAACTTATATTCATTCACACACTCACTCACTCTAAAAATTTTTAGTCACAGTATTGGATGGAAACATGAATCATGAGTCTATGTAAGTATTGGAAGACTTTATTTTTTGCATATTATAATACAAGTCTTGTAATTTTTAATTTTTAATGTTTTACTCTTGTTCTTTCTTATTTTTTTACTTTCTATAATTATTATTTATTTGTTTGTTTTTATACCACTATTAAATGTAACACCCTACCATACAGAGTCTTATGCTTAAGTCATAATTCAGAGATGGCAAGGTATTACGACCTCTAAAATAAAAATTAGTACATATAGTAGTATGAATGATTGATTATAACTAGGAGCCTTTGTAGAAAAAGGGGTAAACAAAAACCGCAACTCAAAAGCGCAACACTCCGATCGATAGCGTAACGAATAAGGATAAACCAACGCGAGATTATATATATACAAAAGAGTGTCAAAAACAGGAATATCAAGACTCAAGATCCGGCTGCGAAGATAACCGGTCCGAGCATAACAATATATACATATGATAAAATAAGAAAAACCCCAAGGAAACCCAAAGGGACACAAATACATGAAACCTATTCTCCAAAAATCTCCCATAAGAGGAGTTATCACAGTTTGTATTATTTAATGGAGAGAAAAGTATCTAAACAAAACATATAAACCAAAAATAGCCCCGAGAACAAAGGATCTTCGCAACATAGAAGTCTCCAGCATGCATCAGCGGGACACCTCACGTCCTGCATCTGAAAACCACAAAATCCGCATGGGTGAGAACCAGAGGTCCCCAGCATGGTAACAGCTTCCACATATATAATATATAATAATAGAGGAAAGCCAAAGGCAATCCTATAACTCCCTCCAGATAATATCAAAGCTTATAAACAAGCTAAACCATGTAAGGGCATCTGACTAAAGATTCTTCAGTCTAACTAATACTTCCCTTTCCAATTCCTTCAAACCTCCCAACCACCAGCAGGAGTATAATATAGCAAACACAGATATATCAAACAAAGAATATACAAATAGTAGCAGTTAAGACATTTAGACAATTAGCAAGTAATATGCAGTCAAATAGGCAATCTCAAACAATTCACATAGTGTGCATATGATGAATGCCTGTCCCTAGTGGCCGATGATATCATCTTGTCGGTTATAGAGCCAACCCGACAAGTCCTGGTCGCTAACCATTGGACTGTCCCTCTGTCGTGCATCCCCAAACTCGAGTTATACTCGTTATAAACGTGATCATAAACATGATCCATATCCTTCACCCTCACTGGTGAATATTTATGGGGGTTCGAGCTCATCCGGGCCTTTCACAGTGCCCGGCCACACTTACAACATAGGGTTAACAGAGCTTCGAGTCTCAACCTGGAGCACGTGGTGGCTAGCCACTGCTACTACCCAAGGAAACTCGTACTCAGATAGTGGAAGTGCAATTTCACAATTATCAATAATTCAGCATCAACATGCATGAATTCTCATCCATGGATCAACATCCATACCAGCCATTCCGGCTCACGGTTCAATCCAGAACCAGCCAATATTCATAGCATACACAGCTATTCCGGCTCATGGTTAAATCCATAACCAGCCATTCCATTAACAATTATAGCCTTTCGGCCCATGGCATAACAAACACTTCCACCACCATCCTCCGCATCTCACATAATCATCTTGATCCTCATTGATCATACATTTTCCCCTTGCTTCACTTGCAAGTTATCACATTCACTAGCCCCTTACTAATAGCTAGGCATAGTAGGATGATTTAAGACATACATGGTGAGATCGGAGGCTTAGAAGTATGAGATTTGGCTTTTAAAACTCAAAAATCAACTTTGGGATGAAAACAGGGCCGCGCGTACGCGCACTCCACGCGCACGCGTGGATGGCCTCAACAACTCATCGACGCGTAAGCGTCATGCACGCTAACGCGTGGATTCCAAACTTGCCCATCGACGCGCACGCGTCAACCACGCGTACGCGCGGGTGTTCTTGTGCCCCAGGCACAACACCGGCACAGTTCTGGCATAACTCTCGGGAAAATGACTGGGCATTGGGTGCAGCACAATCGGCGCGCCCGCGCACATCACGCGTACGCGTGGATGGCACCTTTTCGGAAGATCGGCGCGCACGCGCCAGGTGCGCCCACGCGCAAGGGGTTATTCTGCTAAAAATTTTCTAAGTTAAAAGCTGCAGAATTCACAGATTTAAACCCCAATCTTCCAACGGGCATAACTTCCTCATTTTAAATTGTTTTTCACCCGTTCTTCGAACGGCATGGACATCCCGGATCCAATTTCATTTCTAAACAGATTTGGTACAAAACGGAGATCCGTAGTCCAAGTTATGTCCCGTCAAAGTGTGCCCAAAAACCATATTTTCATACAAAACCACAATATGCCATTTTCAAAACAAACCATTTTCAACTCCTTTCAAAGTCAATCAAAACATGCCAATTTCATCCCTTTTCCTTGAAATCAATCAATTCAAAATGTATCAAATTCAACATCAAGCCTCCTCAACTCACACATTGACACATTACCACACTATATAAAATCACTATCTCATCATTTTAGCCCACTTCACCCAAGTGGCTCAAACTCAAACATATTGACATATCATATACTATTTCTCATGCCAATTCTCAACAACATCAATTCCAATAAATCATCATTGTACATAATCAACATCATACTCACCATCAACATGGTTCAACCCACAATTCAACCATAACCAATCATCAAGCATATATCACAACATGCATATTTCTCACACATCATACCATTAAGGCATCAATAATCATCATCACATATATGACTACATCATATATCTCAATCATTCAACAACATCAACCATTCAATGCCTATCTTAGGGCCTCTAGCCTAAGTATTTCCTACCACATTACATATTAGATACGGGAAACCGAAACCATACCTTAGCCGATTTTCCCAAGCTCCACCGGAGCACTTCTAAACCACTTATCCTCAAGCTCACAAGGCCTCAACACCTCCAAGAGCAGATTTTTCACCACCAAGCCCTTTCCAAGCTTGTTCAAAATCACCAATCAAGCTCCAATATCCACACACACAACCTAAGCCACAACCATCACACCCATACACAACATCTCAAAACCCAAACATCATAAAACAACAAAATACACTAGGGTTGAGAATCTTACCACCTCCAAGGTCCAAGGAGACAAGATTAACCTTCTCCTTCAAGAGAGTTGGGTCCTATAACGTCAAAGAACCCAAAATCTCAACATTTAACCCATGAAACTCGAAAATAGGGGCTGAGATTTCGAACAGCAAGGTGTGGCTTACCTCAAGATTGATTATATGGGTTTTGTAGAGCTCTCCGCGGTGAACGCGTGGCCGCAAACGGGGCGGCAATCGGAGCTCTAGATCAAAAGTTATGGTGATTTGAAGATCAAGTGAGAGAGAGGAGTTGAGAGAATGTTCTTCCCTTCCTCTCCACCATTTCAGCTTGTGTGTGTAACAAATGAGGAGAGAGAGTGCTGAAAACTAGGGTTTTGGTTAAGTTATGTTGGGCCAAGGGCCCACTTTGGGTCCAATTGGCCCGGTTTGGCCCGTTCGGTCCAATCTTGGTCCGAATTCTATAAAATTGGTACCAAAATTCTCGTCTCAATCTCCTCTATCACATTTAGCCATAAAAATCACATTTTAGGCTTTCTAGAATAAATTCTCATTTATGGGTTAATTAGCCGTTAATTAACCGGGTTTTACATTCTACCCACCTAATTGGGAATTTTGCCCACAAAATTCAAATGCAATTACCTGAGAATAAATGCGGATAATCCGTTCGCATCTCCGACTCAAGTTCCCAAGTGTGTTCCTCAACACCGCCTCGACTCCAAGCCACTTTGACTAATGAAACCTCTTTTCCACGCAACCGTTTGATACTAGTATCATCAATTCTGACTGGAGCCACTGGAAGCGTCAAATCTTCCCTCAACTGAACCGATTCAGGTTCTAACACATGGCTAACATCAGGAGTGTACTTCCGAAGCTGCGACACGTGGAACACGTCGTGCAGGTTCGAAAGATGAGGTGGTAGAGCCATCCGATACGCCACCGGTCCAATCCTCTCTAGGATCTGAAATGGACCAATGTATCGAGGATTCAACTTCTTTGCCTTAATCGCCCTACCTACTCCCGTGGTCGGAGTAACCTTAAGGAAAACATGGTCTCCTTCCTCAAATTCTAAGGGCTTTCGCCTCTGATCGGCGTAACTCTTTTGACGACTCTGCGCCGTAAGCATCCTATCACGGATTTTCTTGACTTGTTCAGTAGTCTCAGCTATCATTTCTGGCCCCAACAAGCTTTTCTCTCCAGCTTCATACCAACATAGCGGAGATTGACATTTTCTCCCATACAAGGCCTCATACGGAGCCATTCCGATGCTCGCATGATAACTATTATTGTATGCAAACTCCACTAATGGCATATACCGATCCCAACTCGCCGGTTGGTCCAAAACACAAGCTCTCAACATATCCTCTAGTGTTTGGATTGTCCTCTCAGATTGACCATCTGTTTGAGGATGGTAAGCCGTGCTCAAGCTTAATCGGGTTCCAAAAGCTTTCTGAAATGCACCCCAAAACCTTGAAGTGAAACGAGGATCTCTGTCAGAGATTATAGTAGCAGGTACACCATGAAGTCTCACAATCTCCTTTATGTATAACCGTGCTAGCTCCTCAAGGGTGTAAGTCATACGAATGGGTAAAAAGTGAGCTGACTTCGTCAGTCGGTCCACAATCACCCAAATAGCATCAAAACCAACCCTAGTCCTTGGCAATCCTGACACAAAGTCCATTGCAATACTTTCCCACTTCCATTGCGGAATCTCTAAAGGTTGCAACATTCCGGAAGGTCTTTGATGTTCAATCTTTACCTTTTGACAAGTTAAGCACTTTGAAACATATTCCGCCACATCATTCTTCATACCCGGCCACCAAAACATCGCCTTTAAATCATGGTACATCTTAGTACTTCCCGGGTGAATGGAGAATCCGCTTTTGTGTGCCTCCTTTAAGATATCTTGCCTCAAAGTGCCAACATCCGGCACAATGATTCTACCCTTGAATCTCCATAACCCATCTTTTTCTTCCGACACTCTCCACTGTTTCCCTTGCTCAATGGCCGGTAACACTTTCCATAATGCTTCATCATTTTGATGAGCCTTTAGGAGTTCGGACTTAAAATCACTTGAGATTTCTAATCGGCTCAAACACAAGGTTCCGGATACTTCTCGAGCACCAATATTCAGACTCTCGAATCCCTTGAGCAACTTCTCCTCCTGAAGCATCATCCAAGCCGCATATAACGACTTCCGACTTAACGCATCCGCCACTACGTTCGCTTTTCCCGGATGGTAATTCAACTCAAAGTCGTAGTCCTTCAACAATTCCATCCACCTCCTCTGCCTCATATTGAGCTCTTTCTGATCAAAGAGATACTTCAAGCTCTTATGATCAGAGAAAACTTGGAACTTAACCCCATAGAGATAATGCCTCCACACCTTCAAGGCAAACACGACCGCAGCGAGTTCCAAATCGTGCGTAGGGTAACTAACCTCATGAGGTCTTAACTGTCGTGAGGCATACGCCACCACATTATGGTGCTGCATCAGCACGCACCCTAGACCCTTCAATGAGGCATCACAATACACCTCAAAAGGCTCGTTCGGCTCGGGTAACACTAACACAGGTGCAGTAGTCAACTTCTTCTTCAATGTCTGAAAGCTCTCCTCGCATTCAGGAGTCCAAACAAACGGAGTGTCTTTTCGGGTTAACTTCGTCATTGGCAAAGCTATCTGTGAAAAGCCCTTGATGAATCTTCGGTAATAGCCAGCTAAACCCAGAAAACTCCTTATCTCTGTTATGGTGGTTGGTTATTTCCAATCCATCACCGCCTCCACCTTAGTTGGATCTACTGCTATTCCCTTCTTACTCACCACATGGCCCAAAAACTTCACCTCACTCTTCCAAAACTCACACTTAGACAGTTTTGCATGGAGTTTCTTCTCCTTTAGAATCTGCAACACGGTCCTCAAGTGTTCCGCATGCTCTTCTTCAGTTTTGGAATAAATCAGTATGTCATCAATGAAGACAACAACGAATTTATCCAGAAACGGACGGAAAACTCTATTCATGTAATCCATGAATACCGCAGGAGCGTTCGTCAACCCAAAGGACATCACAGTGTACTCGTAATGACCATAACGAGTCCTGAAAGCGGTCTTAGGGATATCCTCGCCCCTCACCCTTATCTGGTGATAACCGGATCGCAAGTCAATCTTAGAGAAAACTCCAGCTCCTTGTAACTGATCCATGAGATCATCGATTCTCGGCAATGGGTACTTATTCTTTATTGTCACCTTGTTCAACTGCCTGTAGTCCACACAGAGCCGCATACTCCCATCCTTCTTCTTCACCAGTAACACTGGAGCACCCCACGGAGAAACACTTGGTCGTATAAAATTCTTTCCCAACAAATCCTCTAACTGAGACTTTAGCTCGTTCATCTCTAACGGTGACATCCTATAAGGAGCACTTGAGATTGGTCCCGCCCCGGGCACCAACTCAATAGCAAACTCAACCTCTCGGTTAGGTGGAAACTCATCAATATCATCGGGAAACACTTCCGGAAACTCACACACAACCGGAATCTGTTCCAACCTTTGATCATCTCCCGAAACACCCGCGGTTAGCAACATGATACCCTGACATTCGAATCCAGAACAGTTCACCATCATCGAGTTCAAGTAATAATTATTCACCACGACCGGCCCTTCTGTATCTTCCGGCATAAAATACACCGACTTTGTAGAACAATCTAGCAGAACATGGTTCTTAGATAACCAATCCAATCCCAAAATAAGATCAAGACCAATCATCGGCAAGCAGACTAAATTATGAACAAAATCACGCTGCTTGAACCTAAAGGAAACTTCCGGGCATCCTAGCCTAGTTACCATAGCCTCATGGGTAGCATTGTACACTCTTAGATCATAACCTAAAGTTACAATCTTCAACCCTAACTCATGGGCTTTCTCAAATGCAATGAATGAATGTGATGCTCCCGAATCAAATAAAGCATTTAAAGTTTGACCAGCTAATTCACAGTTACCTCAAATGAGTGTCTCAGATCCCTCAGCACCTATAGCTGAAGTGGTGAACACCCGACCAGTCTGTTGTGCCTTCCCAGCACCTTGTTTCTGCCTCTCTGGACAACTGGTGGCTTTATGCCCCGCTTTTCCACAATTGTAGCACAAACCCCATCCGGCCTTGCATGGTGCTCCCGGATGGTGACTCCCACACCTAGTGCAAGCTTGATCATTCTGAGGCTGCTTCCCAAACTTCTTTCCTTGGGAATTGTTGTTGTTGGGCCTCCTGAAAGAGCTTCCCCTCTTGAAAGACGGACCTCTAGGTGCAAAGCTCTTCCCTCGGTTCTGTGGGAATGATCCTTTGTGACTTCCTTTCTCAGCGGTTGCCCTTTTCGCACACTCTTCAGCAACCTTACACTTGTTTACCATCACAGAGAAAGTTCTGACCTCTATTGGTCCCTGAGCTCTCTTTCTGTTGTTGCCACGATCGTTTATCCGTTGCCCAAGAGCGTCAGCCGTGGCTTGCATCGCAGCAGCCATTTTTTTCAACGTGGTCATAAGGTTCACCGGGTCATAAGGGTTACCCTTCGGTGCATGAGCGTTAGCACGACCTCTACTACGGCCTCTACCACGTCCTCTACCGCGTCCACGAGGCGCCATCTGGTTCCTATACACACTAAACAATCGATATTAAGTTGATCAGTCTCAATATCGGAAGTTTAGCGCTTCAAAGTCCCAAATGCATGCTCATGAACGTTTATGCCAATTATATCAAGCAGATATACTAATAGCACATAACACACACACAGAGAATGCACAGAAGCATAATCAGTCCATCCCTCAGGCTCTACAGGAACGAACTGCTCTGATACCATAATGTAACACCCTACCATACAGAGTCTTATGCTTAAGTCATAATTCAGAGATGGCAAGGTATTACGACCTCTAAAATAAAAATTAGTACATATAGTAGTATGAATGATTGATTATAACTAGGAGCCTTTGTAGAAAAAGGGGTAAACAAAAACCGCAACTCAAAAGCGCAACACTCCGATCGATAGCGTAACGAATAAGGATAAACCAACGCGAGATTATATATATACAAAAGAGTGTCAAAAACAGGAATATCAAGACTCAAGATCCGGCTGCGAAGATAACCGGTCCGAGCATAACAATATATACATATGATAAAATAAGAAAAACCCCAAGGAAACCCAAAGGGACACAAATACATGAAACCTATTCTCCAAAAATCTCCCATAAGAGGAGTTATCACAGTTTGTATTATTTAATGGAGAGAAAAGTATCTAAACAAAACATATAAACCAAAAATAGCCCCGAGAACAAAGGATCTTCGCAACATAGAAGTCTCCAGCATGCATCAGCGGGACACCTCACGTCCTGCATCTGAAAACCACAAAATCCGCATGGGTGAGAACCAGAGGTCCCCAGCATGGTAACAGCTTCCACATATATAATATATAATAATAGAGGAAAGCCAAAGGCAATCCTATAACTCCCTCCAGATAATATCAAAGCTTATAAACAAGCTAAACCATGTAAGGGCATCTGACTAAAGATTCTTCAGTCTAACTAATACTTCCCTTTCCAATTCCTTCAAACCTCCCAACCACCAGCAGGAGTATAATATAGCAAACACAGATATATCAAACAAAGAATATACAAATAGTAGCAGTTAAGACATTTAGACAATTAGCAAGTAATATGCAGTCAAATAGGCAATCTCAAACAATTCACATAGTGTGCATATGATGAATGCCTGTCCCTAGTGGCCGATGATATCATCTTGTCGGTTATAGAGCCAACCCGACAAGTCCTGGTCGCTAACCATTGGACTGTCCCTCTGTCGTGCATCCCCAAACTCGAGTTATACTCGTTATAAACGTGATCATAAACATGATCCATATCCTTCACCCTCACTGGTGAATATTTATGGGGGTTCGAGCTCATCCGGGCCTTTCACAGTGCCCGGCCACACTTACAACATAGGGTTAACAGAGCTTCGAGTCTCAACCTGGAGCACGTGGTGGCTAGCCACTGCTACTACCCAAGGAAACTCGTACTCAGATAGTGGAAGTGCAATTTCACAATTATCAATAATTCAGCATCAACATGCATGAATTCTCATCCATGGATCAACATCCATACCAGCCATTCCGGCTCACGGTTCAATCCAGAACCAGCCAATATTCATAGCATACACAGCTATTCCGGCTCATGGTTAAATCCATAACCAGCCATTCCATTAACAATTATAGCCTTTCGGCCCATGGCATAACAAACACTTCCACCACCATCCTCCGCATCTCACATAATCATCTTGATCCTCATTGATCATACATTTTCCCCTTGCTTCACTTGCAAGTTATCACATTCACTAGCCCCTTACTAATAGCTAGGCATAGTAGGATGATTTAAGACATACATGGTGAGATCGGAGGCTTAGAAGTATGAGATTTGGCTTTTAAAACTCAAAAATCAACTTTGGGATGAAAACAGGGCCGCGCGTACGCGCACTCCACGCGCACGCGTGGATGGCCTCAACAACTCATCGACGCGTAAGCGTCATGCACGCTAACGCGTGGATTCCAAACTTGCCCATCGACGCGCACGCGTCAACCACGCGTACGCGCGGGTGTTCTTGTGCCCCAGGCACAACACCGGCACAGTTCTGGCATAACTCTCGGGAAAATGACTGGGCATTGGGTGCAGCACAATCGGCGCGCCCGCGCACATCACGCGTACGCGTGGATGGCACCTTTTCGGAAGATCGGCGCGCACGCGCCAGGTGCGCCCACGCGCAAGGGGTTATTCTGCTAAAAATTTTCTAAGTTAAAAGCTGCAGAATTCACAGATTTAAACCCCAATCTTCCAACGGGCATAACTTCCTCATTTTAAATTGTTTTTCACCCGTTCTTCGAACGGCATGGACATCCCGGATCCAATTTCATTTCTAAACAGATTTGGTACAAAACGGAGATCCGTAGTCCAAGTTATGTCCCGTCAAAGTGTGCCTAAAAACCATATTTTCATACAAAACCACAATATGCCATTTTCAAAACAAACCATTTTCAACTCCTTTCAAAGTCAATCAAAACATGCCAATTTCATCCCTTTTCCTTGAAATCAATCAATTCAAAATGTATCAAATTCAACATCAAGCCTCCTCAACTCACACATTGACACATTACCACACTATATAAAATCACTATCTCATCATTTTAGCCCACTTCACCCAAGTGGCTCAAACTCAAACATATTGACATATCATATACTATTTCTCATGCCAATTCTCAACAACATCAATTCCAATAAATCATCATTGTACATAATCAACATCATACTCACCATCAACATGGTTCAACCCACAATTCAACCATAACCAATCATCAAGCATATATCACAACATGCATATTTCTCACACATCATACCATTAAGGCATCAATAATCATCATCACATATATGACTACATCATATATCTCAATCATTCAACAACATCAACCATTCAATGCCTATCTTAGGGCCTCTAGCCTAAGTATTTCCTACCACATTACATATTAGATACGGGAAACCGAAACCATACCTTAGCCGATTTTTCCAAGCTCCACCGGAGCACTTCTAAACCACTTATCCTCAAGCTCACAAGGCCTCAACACCTCCAAGAGCAGATTTTTCACCACCAAGCCCTTTCCAAGCTTGTTCAAAATCACCAATCAAGCTCCAATATCCACACACACACAACCTAAGCCACAACCATCACACCCATACACAACATCTCAAAACCCAAACATCATAAAACAACAAAATACACTAGGGTTGAGAATCTTACCACCTCCAAGGTCCAAGGAGACAAGATTAACCTTCTCCTTCAAGAGAGTTGGGTCCTATAACGTCAAAGAACCCAAAATCTCAACATTTAACCCATGAAACTCGAAAATAGGGGCTGAGATTTCGAACAGCAAGGTGTGGCTTACCTCAAGATTGATTATATGGGTTTTGTAGAGCTCTCCGCGGTGAACGCGTGGCCGCAAACGGGGCGGCAATCGGAGCTCTAGATCAAAAGTTATGGTGATTTGAAGATCAAGTGAGAGAGAGGAGTTGAGAGAATGTTCTTCCCTTCCTCTCCACCATTTCAGCTTGTGTGTGTAACAAATGAGGAGAGAGAGTGCTGAAAACTAGGGTTTTGGTTAAGTTATGTTGGGCCAAGGGCCCACTTTGGGTCCAATTGGCCCGGTTTGGCCCGTTCGGTCCAATCTTGGTCCGAATTCTATAAAATTGGTACCAAAATTCTCGTCTCAATCTCCTCTATCACATTTAGCCATAAAAATCACATTTTAGGCTTTCTAGAATAAATTCTCATTTATGGGTTAATTAGCCGTTAATTAACCGGGTTTTACATTAAACATGAGATCTAAATTCTAAGAGCAACTCACAAGAGGAGTCGTATCTGTTCTACGAATTAAGATCGTGATACAAATTTAGTTGATACCTTCTGTCAAAATAAAAAAAAAATCCAAGTAAAACAAATAAAAAAATAATCAACTTAAACAATTTAAATTTATCGTATTTAATATTTATTTATTATAAAATATATTAAATAAAATTAAAAAATAATAAATTTTGACAGTTTAATATTTATTTAGTTACACAACATTTCCAAAAAAATATATGGTACATGTACATCTATTTTTGAAACTAATTTCGTATTTGGAAAACGACAATAATTCCATTATAACTCGACTCTGCTCTACTGTTGCTGCGCACTGTGCCTGACAACGAATAAAATACATTTTTTATTCAAAATACACATATAAATTAAAGTACATAAATAGATATGTGTTTAAAGTACACCAAAAATATCTCAAATTTTTTTTATGAAAAAATGTACGTTAATATGGAAAAAATTACAGGAAAAGAAAAATAGATTTTTGAAAAGAATTATATAGGACTTATAGAAATTTAAGAAAGATAAAATATTAAATAAGTTTTTTTTTTTAAAATGTGTTATATTTATAGGTCTTTTTAAAAAAAACTAATAAATTTTAAAATTTTAAAATTTTATGTTTATAGACTTTTAAAAAATTGAAAATGTATTTAGTTTGTGTTTTTACATTTGTTTTTGTTATTAATATTTTTTATTTTCAAAATTTAAAAAAAAAAGTAAAAATAATAAAATTTTATTTCTTATTTTTACTTCTCGTTTTTTATTTCATAAAATTATAAGAATAGAAATATTAGAAAACAAAAGATATAAATATAAATCAAATTCACATTAAAATGTTAGACAGAATTTATTGTCTTATCAAAAACTTATAAATCTATTTTAATTATTTTAAAAAAAACTTGTTTAAAATTTTTTTTCGAAATCTTTAAATTTATCACAAAACCTTCTAAAAATTTTATTAATAATTTATTTTAGTTGAAGATTATAAATATATTACAAAATTTTCCATAAGGTTGTCTTATTACAAGGAAAATTATCATAAAATTATCATGTCTCTGATAAAAAAACATGTGAGAGTGTGACCCTGGCCTGACCCATGCTCCACACCCCACACCTTAGCTTATTTATATTTTTTCACTTCACTCACTCACTCACTGTCACCGAGTCTGTGAGTACAGTTCCACAGAGCATGGCACTAAACGGTGACCGTTAGATCTCCGATCACGGGAAGTGGAGGTGCACCCCTCTGCACCCGATCTAGATCGCCACTCCAATGGCGTGCTCGTGAATCCACCCAACCATGGTGTCCACTCTCTTACTACAATAGACTACACCCATCCCATACATACATACACTACATATACACTCACACTCCATTCTCGCTTTTCTCTTCTTCTTCTTCTTCTTCTTCTTCTTGTTGCCGACGATTCTTTGCTTCTTCTGCTTCTTGTTATCACTTTATTCTGCGCCGCAATGTCCGCGATATGAATCTTCTAATCTCCTTTTTACAGTTGTAGCTTGCTCTTCTGCTTCGATCATCATACAGTCTGTCACATTGGTATAACTGCTTTTTATTTTTGCTTCATTCCTCATTCTTAATTTCTAATGATTTGTTATTGTGAATGTTGAACCTTCTTTCCCCGATTAGTCATTCTATTTTTGTTGCGAGTTCTGGTTACTCTGTTTTTTTTTCTAATATCAGAAATTTGCGGATTTTTTTTTGTAATAATTTTTTGGTGCGTCCTCTCTCTCTCTCTCTCTCGCTCTCAATATTTTTGTCACATTCTCTGCTGAATAAATATTTATTTCAAGAATATTTTAGGAACTCTTGGTTTATTTTATGTTAATCTGCTATCAGTGTCAGGAATATTAGTTTATGAAAACATTTTTATTTGTATATATAAACTAACACATTCTATTTCTAAAAATTAATAATTTACTGTCTTGACTTGGTATCAATGTTATTGTTATTGTTAATTACTCAGTTTGGCTTTGATTATTCTCTTTTCTTTGCCATTTTATACTTCTAATTATTTTGTCTAATGACACTGATGTACAATGAAACAGATCTCAAGCTTAAACTATTCAACTTGGGAACTCCAATAATTTGAAAAATGAGGTTGGTGGAGTTTTGGTGTATATTTATAATAATTATATTGGCCAATATTCTTGAACCTGGGAAGGCAGAGGTTTATATAGTAACCGTTGAAGGTGAGCCTATCATAAGTTACACCGGCGGTATCGATGGGTTTGAAGCTACTGCTGTGGAATCTGATGAGAAGATCGATACCACAAGGTACTTGCATTTGAATATATTCTCCAGTTTTTGATGTTTCTTAATAAGCACAACAATTCAATCAACAAAGCTTATCTAAATGGTTGGAAAAACTTTGTTTTCGTTCAAGATTGTAATTGGACTAATTCTGCATGAATGAATTTATGCACTCTGGAAACGAAGAAGGTAATGGTTTTAAGAGGTTAAGACTTTAGAATAATGAATTATTGGCAATAATTTCTTATATAAGTTGTTCTTCCAAGCCTAAGTTAACATAAATATTGGAGATATTTACATTTTTATTTTCTAATATAGGGTAACTTCACCATAACTCTTTTATTGGAGATATTTACTATAGTTTGTGATGTGCATAAGTAAATGCTAAATGTTTGCTGGATCAAGAACTGGATACTGATTTCTGCGTTGCTAATTTATCCGCTTTCTGTACTATTTTGAACTTCTTGCAGTGAATTGGTCACTTCTTATGCACGCCACCTTGAGAAAAGACATGATATGCTACTTGAAATGTTGTTTGATGCTGGGACGTACACAAAACTCTATAGCTATCGACATCTTATAAATGGGTTTGCTGTGCATCTTTCCCCAGAGCAGGTGATGTCTTTATGATCTTTCTAGTATTCTTTAATTGGTAGTAAACAACAGTTTTTTCTTTTCAAAACTCATTTCTGCACACTAATTTCCTTGTGTTCTGCTCTTATATTAGTAGGCAGAAACTCTTAGACATGCTCCTGGTGTTAAATCTGTTGTGAGGGACTGGAAAGTGAAGAGACTTACAACACATACCCCACAATTTTTGGGGCTTCCAACTGGAGTGTGGCCGACAGGAGGTGGCTATGATCGAGCCGGAGAAAACATAGTGATCGGATTTGTGGACTCTGGGATATATCCTCACCATCCCAGCTTTGTCACTTATAATACTGAACCATATGGGCCACTTCCAACGTATAGAGGAAAATGTGAAGTTGACCCGGAGACTAAGAGAAGTTTCTGTAATGGGAAGATTATAGGAGCACAGCATTTTGCTCAAGCTGCAATAGCTGCTGGGGCATTTAACCCTATAGTTGATTTTGCTTCTCCTTTGGACGGGGATGGGCATGGAAGGTAAGAGACCCTATTTTACTTTTCATTACCATCTTACTTTGAAGCTCTGATTCCCTCTCCTGTTATACTATGATGAGTCCTTCGCTCAGAATTAAAGCAACCGGTGTTTATCTCTTTGTCTTTGTTTCTACATGGAGTAAATATTGCTATCTAATAGATTAATTGGTCAGTGTAGCTCAAAATGGAAATCCTATCATGAATTTTCGTGGGATTTCTGGAACATCTACTCAAGGTTGAGAATGGGATGCATCCTTATAACTTGAAACTGATGTGGAGCTGAAATTGAAATATAACCTTAACCTTTCCAGTTTGCAAAGAGTATACAATTCCAGTTCTTCTGTCTTTAAAACATTTGAAGTGGATAGTATTGGCAGTTGTACTTAACCTTATCTTCTTAGTTGGTAAACGATTTTCATTGAACAATTCCTTGATCCTCTTTTCATCGTCATTTTGCAGTCATACTGCCTCTATTGCGGCTGGAAGAAATGGAATTCCTGTGAGGATGCATGGACATGAATTTGGGAAAGCAAGTGGAATGGCTCCTCGTGCCAGGTGAGGAACGATAATTCCCTAGATGAATTGTTTATGAAACTGGGAAATGTAATCCTTTTTGTTGCATTAGAGTTAGACATCTGTTGTGTTTGTTCAGGATTGCTGTGTACAAAGCACTCTATAGACTCTTTGGAGGTTTCATTGCAGATGTAGTTGCTGCAATTGATCAGGTATACACCTATAATTATAATACTTTTCTCAATCTTTCATCTCCGAATGTTCAATTGTTCAGCAGAATATATATTTTCCCAAGATTTTTGAGTTCTCTTGGTTCATTAACTGAGGGTGGAAAATAGTGTTACGTTACATTCTCTTTTAAAAATTCCTAGCCATTACACTGGATTGCTCAAGAGGAGATGATTTTAAGAAGTTTTCTTCTTTTTTAAGTTACTCTAAATTCAACATTCAAGTTTGACATAGATGAAATCTGTTATGCAGTCTTTACTTTTTAAGGGATAGTGTTTCAGCCCAACATGTCTAACTGTTTAAATTTGAGAGTATACAGGCTGTACATGATGGGGTGGATATACTCAGCCTTTCTGTTGGACCCAACAGTCCTCCAGCAACCACCAAAACCACTTATTTAAACCCATTTGATGCTACACTTCTTGGAGCTGTGAAAGCTGGTGTCTTTGTTGCACAGGCTGCCGGAAACGGTGGCCCCTTTCCTAAGACTTTAGTTTCGTATAGTCCATGGATAGCATCCGTAGCTGCAGCAATTGATGATCGTAGATATAAAAATCATCTGACTCTTGGAGATGGTAAAATCTTGACTGGAATTGGTCTATCACGTAAGCTTTCCAACTTCCCACTACGTTTATTGGGTGGTAACTATTAGAAGGAGAATGTAAACAGAAAGAGAACTCTCGTGTAGAATAAGTCTCTTTTCAGTTATGACTCATTTTTATTGATTATATCAACATTGCTCTTTTGAGTGCTACAATGAAAACAGCAAAGAATGAGAAAACAGGCATATAATTTTCTTCCATGGATAACATCAATTATTTATAGGGTAGGTAAAGATCTCCTTGGGACTAAGGATTGGAATAGGCTACAGTGTTTCTGTACAATAGTTGGAAAAATGTGAAAATCATTTTACCAGCTTAAGTGTTTTACTTTTCTGATCATTAGAGAGTTTTGGTACTGCTTTTTCCTCGTTGATGCTGGTGCCAGTAGCTAGCGGAGAATGCCAATATCATTCTATTCTCTTTATCTACTTAATTCCTTTTTCTCAAAAGAAAGAATAGTAGGATGATTTTAATATTAGTAATAATGAAAAAATATACTCAGTAGTGAAATTGGCCAATAGCTTTGTTTTGTTTGGTTATCACTATTCTTCTGTAATTCCATGCTTATGTGCGAAGTATATTTATGGTTGTCTCCATTCTTTGGCACGGCTTTGGACAGCTTCTACACATTTTAACCAATCATACACATTGGTTGCTGCGAATGATGTTGTGCTAGACTCGTCAGTTATGAAGTACAATCCCACGGATTGCCAGAGACCTGAACTTCTAAACAAGAACTTGATAAAGGGGAACATTCTTCTTTGTGGTTATTCTTTCAACTTTGTAGTTGGTTCTGCATCAATAAAAAAGGTTTCAGAAACAGCGAAGTCTCTTGGTGCAGCTGGATTTGTTCTGTGTGTTGAAACTGTTTCTCCTGGAGCAAAATTTGATCCAGTCCCTGTTGGCATTCCTGGGATTGTTATCGCAGATGTCAGCAAGTCAAAGGTACTTGACTTGTCTTTGCTTATATATTTATTTTGGGGCGGACCAAATATATGACTGCTTGCCCTTCTCCATCTGTTTAAGTTATTCCACAATCAGGCACTTTGCTATTATTGTTTTCTAATACTTATTTTATATGCTTCTAGCATTTTTCTTAATGATGGCGAAGTATGTGATATTTATAATATCATTTTGTATTTGAAATCATCATTTTCAGGAACTAATAGATTATTATAAAATCTCCACTCCAAGAGACTGGACTGGAAGGGTGAAGAGTTTCAAAGGTATTGGAAAAATTGGGGATGGTTTGATGCCTATTCTTCATAAGTCTGCACCACAGGTGGCTTTATTCTCTGCAAGAGGACCAAATATAAAGGACTTTAATTTCCAAGAGGCAGATCTTCTCAAGCCAGATATATTGGCACCGGGATCATTAATTTGGGGTGCTTGGTCTCTAAATGGAACTGATGAACCAAATTATATGGGTAAGTAATGGTTTGAATTTGATTAAGTTGTTGTCCCCATAGTAGCCGTATCTTGAAATTTCAGCCTATATATAAACATTTGAACTGCACCATAGGGCTAGCTGAGTTGATTGATGGGGCAAACATGATTTCTTCTTATTTTTGTCCATGTTAATAATCCAGGAAATTCATCGATTACAGCAACATTTCATACCAACTGACATAGGACAGCCTAGTCGCAGAAACAAGAACATGCGCATGACCTTAATAGGCTGAAATTCCTCTAATAATTGATTTTGAAGTTTCATGTTTTATTTTTGTTCTAAGATTACAATAATAGCAACAACAATTTTTCCACTAGACAGTGTTAATTACATCGATCAAAAGATGATATGCCCTGTCAAATGTCTAGACAGACCATTGAACTTGAAGTTTAAACCCTTTTCAATGGTTTTGTTTATCCTTTTTGGTCTTGTTCTTCCTCTATCTATTTGGCCTATTCTTACTTTCATCTATACATCTTACACACTCAAAATCGAATCACCTGAGGTATGATTCTATCGTCCTTTCTAACCGCATAGCTGGCAATAGATTAATTTAGACAAATTGTCACTTCTTTACCTTTTAAATAAATGTCCCAGTAAACTTCTCATTATAGTCTCCTTTTTTTTTTTTTTTTTTGGTCATGGCATTATAGTCTGCTTAGAATCTAAATTAGGCTAACAGAATGGGCCCTTACTCTGATATAATCGTTGGAAAATGGGGTGCGCTTCTGTAGTCTTTATAGTATTATTGAAACATTGCATGATTGAGGAGGGTGGAAGAAAAACATTGTAGCAAGGATATCAATATGTTATAGGATTTGATTTATGTTAAGTGATTTTTGTTTAAGCAGGAGAGGGATTTGCCATGATATCTGGAACTAGCATGGCTGCTCCACATATAGCCGGCATTGCGGCTCTCATAAAGCAGAAACATCCACATTGGAGCCCTGCCGCAATCAAATCAGCCTTGATGACGACATCAACAACTCTAGACAGAGCAGGAAATCCTATTCTAGCACAGCAATATTCTGAAACACAGGCGATGAAGCTAGTAAAAGCTACTCCTTTTGATTATGGGAGTGGACATGTTAATCCAAGAGATGCTTTGGACCCTGGGCTAATCTTTGATGCAGGTTTATTACTTCTTCCCTCTTAGATAACCTTTATTTTTTTTCTTTCTATATTTTAGTCTTGTCAGGATAATGTTCTGAAACATGAATTTACATAGATATGAGAATCAAGGTAAGTAAAATTCAAGAATTTATTTGAACTAAATTTTGATGAATCTGATTTGAAGAGTTAGCCAGAAAGAATAAGAATGATAAACAAGAAACTTGCATTGGGGCCGGGACATTGCAGTGCCAGTTTGGGATGCTTAATATGTTTTGCAAAACAAATTTGAAATTTATCAGAATGGAATCTTGTCCAAAATAAAATAAAGTCATTATCATGACAACTAGAATGGAAATGGTAAATCTTCATCAAAGTAATAAAATAAAGGGTATTCTGCATACCCCTTTCAAATCAGTTCTTAAAAATATCTTGACTAGATGTGGATCTTCTGTTTCCTATTGTCTTCACTTGCTTTTAACTTGCTAAAATCCAATAAAGTAATTTATTTAAATAATGTGAGTCTTCCCTAAATGATTTTGAATATTATATCATGAAGTGAAAACCTAAAGATAAATGAATAATAAAACCAATTAATTAATTTTGCAGGATACAATGATTATCTAGGGTTCTTGTGCACAACACCCGGCATCGACATTCATGAGATAAAGAATTATACAAACACACCATGCAACAACACAATGGGCAACCCAGCAAATCTAAACAGTCCTTCCGTTACAGTTTCCCATCTAGTAAGAACTCGAGTTGTCACCCGAACCGTCACAAATGTTGCAGGGGAAGAAGAAACATATGTGAATACAGCTAGAATGGACCCTGCAGTTGCCATTGAAGTCAATCCTCCAGCAATGACCATCAGACCAGGCGCATCGCGTAAGTTTACCGTGACACTAACGGTTCGGTCAGTGACAGGAACCTATAGCTTTGGTGAGGTTTTGATGAAAGGGAGCAGAGGTCACAAGGTGAGGATCCCTGTTCTGGCCAATGGATACTCAAGATAGCTTAATTTGGTCTCAAAGTTCAAAGCTCAAAGCTATGTTTGTAATATTCTTTGTAACTTGTGGAGAAATAAGGTATGTCCTTTAAGATTTATTCATATGTGATATTGAATATATAGGTTGTAAACTGTAAAGGAAGCAAGTGTAAAAGGCGGAGAGACTCAACATATAAAGTTTTGCTACTGTTCTCATTCTCAAGTGCTTTCTTGAGAAGCTGCTTTGTGAAATGTCTTCTTCACACATGTTTCCCTTCCTCCCACAATTGCTTGCTTGCTGCAATTCATAATTAAGGGAAATTGGGATTTAGAATATAGTTGGGAATACAGCATCTACCACTGGAGTAATTGCATTGGCTCAGCATATATCTAAACGAGGGATTTGGCTCTTCTAAAATGCATTATATTTTGTAGCTGATGAGAATATTAACTGTTTTGGATTTAACAAGATACAAGCATAGAAAAAAGGTAGTCTGATGCACAAGCATCCCGCGATAATGCAGGATCTTGAGAAAGATCACACTCAAAAGGTGCAGCCTAACAAGATACAAACATATGGATAACTAATTATTTGGTCTAAGACTATTGATTTTCTCACGAACAAACAGTTTTTAGAGGAGTAAAAAATTCCCAAATGGAGTGTTGCTGAAGTCAAAAGATTAGCGAACTAAAGTAATTAAGAATACATGATTTTATTTAGACATTTTGGAAATATTTTGCCATGCTAACATAATGATTTGATTCAACAGCCTGTTTAACAAATGTTGGTGTTAAAAACTGGATTCCTTGACTAGGATGAGTTTCGACTACTACGGATTATGTCGATCCGAAGAATTAGTTAGAAGTAGTAACCGATCCGAAGAATTAGTTAGAAGTAGTAACAGATGTAGATATGAGCAAGTCGAAGTCGAAGAAAGATGATGTAAGTGCGTCAAAATTGAAGATTTTTAACACATGAAAAACAGGTTAAAAAAGTTACTGTTTTTTCTTGAACATTAAGACTTTTACTTGACCTTCAAGCTGAGTTGAGAATATTTGTGCAAATTTTGGGGAGCAAGCTGAAGGGCGAACGTGGGACTTAAAAACCAAGGTAAAAGTAAAGACGTGGAGTGTCTACCTTGGAGGGCAAGGTCCTTCGCAGTCAAGACAAGATCGTGGGTTGTGAAAGTCTGAGAAAAAAGGGGAAATTAGATCGTGTCAAGAGAGTAGTATTTTACACTCCACTCCTGGTGGTCTGTAAATAAGAGAAGTTTAGAAGAGTTCGGAGACTTCAATCAAAAACACTTTATTATCACACCAAACTCTGCAAAAATTCCTAGTCCCAACGATGCAACGAAACATCATGAATTGAAAGTGCATGTGAGTTTTAGGAGTCCATTTTTATTTTCTTTTATTTTCTTTTATTTTCTTTTTTGTTTTAATTCGTTTCTATTCATTTCTTAGCTTTTAATGTTCATTGTTATTTTGCTTTCTTTCAATTTCAATTTTATTCTTTCATTTATTTAAAATTTTCATTTATTTTACGTACTTCTTTTTATTTGTTACAATTTGTCACCAATATTTTGACGCAGTTTGTTTTGACAAAAACACTAAGTAATTTTTGGATCAAATATACTTTTTTTAAAGGAGTCGTATCTGCTCTTCAAACTGAGATCTTGATAAAATAACGTGAAACAACAACTTTAGAAATTAATGACATATAAGTGATTGCCAATTTTATTCTAGTGGTATGTCAAAACAATGAAAAGCAAACACAGTAATCAAATGAAATTTCAGTTAATTATGTATATAGTTTTAGTTATAAAATGATATGTAACATCTCTCTTGACGTGAATTGAACTTCATCATTAGTCGATAATTATATGTGAAACGCTTATGTATGTTAAATTAAATATTTTACTTTATTTAGGAGTTAACATGATAACTAAAAAAGTAAATCATAAGGATACATCATTCTTCTTTAGAGAAAACATAACAAAGTAGAGTTATGAAAGACAAACTAAAGGTATGTCTAAAACGAGCTCAATAATTATGTGCTCATTGAATGAATCACATTTATATAGGTCATTAGATCTTATTAGATGAAAATTAAAGGCTAATATAAAAAAAGAGTATTGATGGACTCTAATAAATATAGAATATCTTATTATATAAATAATTACTTTAAATGACAATACTTTAATACACAATACTTTAAACAGCAACAAAATTTTTTATTTATTAAAATTAATTATTATGCAAATTTTTTTATAATATTAAATAATTATATTAAAATAATATTTTAAATTATAACTAACAAAAATATAAAATAATTAAAATTTTATTTTATATTACTTGATAAATAATTAGATTATTATATTTAAAATTTATTAACTAACTACGTTTATTAAAGATATTATTATATAATATAATTTTTTATAAAAATATTTTAAAAATATAATTTATTTAAAATATTATATATAATACATGAAAATATTAACTTTTTTATTTTTTTTATTTTTTTTAGAAAAACAGAATAAATAATATAATTTTAAATACATACCTAAATAAAAAAGTTAATATTTTTATGTATTATATATAACTTTTTAAATAAATTTTACTTTTACAAATATTTTGATAAAAAATTATATGATATAATAATATATTTAACAACGTAATTAGTTAATAAATTTTAAATATAATAATCTAATTATTTATCAAGTAATATAAAATAAATTTTAATTATTTTATATTTTTATATTGTAGTTTAAAATATTATTTTAATATTATAAAAAAATTTGCATAATAATTAATCTTAATGAATAAAAAACTTATATTTTTTATATTTATTTAATTTATATTTTTTAGAACAAAAAGTTTCTACCTTTATATAGTAAAATACGTGATAATCTTCTTAATATATATATTAGGGGTGGCAAAACGGGTAAAGTCCATCGGGCCGACCCGTCGAACTCGCTAAAAAAGGTTGGTCGGACTAGGATTTGAAATCTGTCAAATTAAAAAATTCGCCAAACCCGCAAAATTTTTATGCAAAATTTTTTTATAATATTAAAAAATTATATTAAAATGATATTTTAAATAGTTATACTATAACATATCTAATATGTTTTCTGATTTCAATGTTATTATATGATTATAATTATTTAATATATAAAAAAATTACTAGATAGTATATATAAGGGGTGGCAATGCGGATCGGCTCTCCCCGCCAATTAAAGTGGGTACAAAATACTGGCCGTTTGACTTTGTTTTTTTTTAAATAAAATTAATTAAAATTAACAAAAAAATAATAACTAAATTATAATATAATTTTTTTTACTATCTTTTTTTAAAATTTTAACTTCAATAAAATTGTTTAAAATAATATTTGTCAATAGAACCATCTTTATTTTAAAAAATAAGTCACATAATTTGAACATATATACGAAATTGTAAAATAAAACAAATAAAGTAACATAATTGAAACATATATACATAATTTGACGAATTTTTTAATTTGAAAAGTCTCAAATTCTAATCCTACCCACCTTTTTAGCGGGTTCGATAGATCGGCCCGATGAATTTGACCCGTATGACTACCCTTAATATATATATATATATATATATATATATATATATATAAAAGAAGATTATTATTTGACAAATAATTAGTTTATTATATTTAAAATTTATTAACTAATTACTTTGTTAAATATATTATTATATAATATAATTTTTTATCAAAATATTTGTAAAAATAAAATTTATTTAAAACGTTATATATAATACATGAAAATGTTAACTTTTTTATTTAGGTATGTATTTAAAATTATATTATTTATTCTGTTTTTTTAAATTAAAAAATGAAAAAATTAATATTTTCATATATTAGAAATAATATTTTAAATAAATTATTTTTTAAAAATATTTTTATGAAAAATTATATTATACAATAATATCTTTAATAAAAGTAGTTAGTTAATAAATTTTGAATATAATAATCTAATTATTTATCAAGTAATATAAAATAAAATTTTAATGATTTTATATTTTTATGTTACAGTTTAAAATATTATTTTAATATAATTTTTTTATATTATAAAAAAGTTTTGCATAATAATTAATTTTATTAAATAAAAAATACTCATATATTTTATATTTATATATTTTATATTTAATTATTTAAGAATAAAAGATTCTGCTGCCGTTTAAAGTATTATATGTATTAAAGTATTGCTATTTAAAGCATTTATTTATGTAATAGGATATTCTATATTTAATAGAGTGCATCAATACTCTTCTTTTATATTAGCCTTTAATTTTCATCTGATAAGATCTAATGGCCTATATAAGTATGGTTCATTCAATAAGCACATAATTGTTGAGCTCGTTTTAGACATACCCTATAATACGTGCGGGTTTTGTTTAACTAATGTGTCATCTTTTTTGAAACTTATTATTAAAATGTCATTATTTTAAAATTAATTACTCAAGTGTCACCGTTTTACTTTTTATTTTTAATTATAATTAACTATAATAATAATAATAATATAAAAAATAGCATCTAAGTAATTACTTGTAAAAGAATAGCATTTTAATATTAAGTTTCGGAAAATGCGGTAGATCGATAAAAAGACTAATTCTTTTAGTTATGGAGACTTAAAGCGGAGATAATTTTTTTTAATTAAAATTCATAAATCAAAAGCTCAAATTTATTTAGAATACAAAATCTAGGGTCTAATTTGTAGTCAAGAAAGAAACGGAATCTCAGATTCATGAATGAAAAAAATTTTTTTTTTATGTAAAGCAAATTGAATGGTCCAATTTGTATATTTAAAAAAGAATTTCAAAACTAAAACACAAATCTAATATATAAATTTGTAAATTAAAAAAAAATAAATTTGTGATATCCATACCAAAAAAATACACAAAAATTTCACATTAAACATCACCTGAATTGCAACAAAAATAAAAAGCGCGATAGAAATGCTACATATGCGCATAAAGGCAAAACGGGAAGTTTTGGCTCCAATTCCCCTTCTAGCTCTAGGTGTCCTAAAGAAGTATCATGGAATAAATATTAGGACAAGGTCGTTGAGTAATAAGAAAACAAGTATAATAAATAAGAGATAATTGAAATGCCGAATGTCGAATATTTGTTATGTGAGGATTAAGAAAAATGATGAAAATGTTAACATGATATATTAAGCTTTAAAATAACTCATTATTATTTTTTAAAATTTATGCTTTTTTCTGTTAAGTAAACAATGGTATATGAAAATAAAGGAGATATCTATACTCCAAAATGATGCAAACTTCAAAATATAAAAATACACCAAATCAACTGTTTTGCTCGAATTTCGGTTTTCGACTTTAATATTAGGTGTTGACCAAATTTATATCAGGGATTCGATTTAAATACAACTTCTTACAACAAAATTTGATCTAAACTTCTAAAGACTTATTGATAAATACTCAAAAATAGGATAAAAATGATTGAATTTAATTATTAAAAGGCAAGTTTTACAAACATGAACTTCAAAAAACCTTGTAAATAAATATGATCAAATGTTAGTTGAAGTTGGAATTTGAAACTTAAATACTAGAAATTAAATGAACTATAACTGATAAAAACAAACAACAAAAAACATGAACAATAAAGAAAGAAGACAAAGAAAAAAGCGCTCCGTTTGGTTGATGTATTTGATGAGACATAAACATAGAGACACAGACATTAAAGACATGGACATAAAATATTTGTGTCTATGTATTGTGTTTGGCAAAAATAAGAAATAAGACACATATATTTAAAAAAGACTGAATTACCCTTCATTCAACCACAAGTTTTACCACTATTACAATACACCTATTATTCCAAACAATGCATGCCATCACCATTAAATTTTTATTTCTTCTAATAATTTTTTATTTCTTCTAATACCATCTTAAATTATCATTTAAATATTAAATATATAATTGTTCTTGAAAAAAAATAGAAAATTAAAGTTCAGAATTTATCAAAGATTAATAAAAATTTAAATAAATAAAAAAATTAAATGTACAAAATTTTTTTTGAAAAAAAATAGAAAAGTAAATTTAGTTGTAGAATCTAAAAGAGAAAGAGAAAAAAAAAGATTTGGGAAGATAAGAAGACAAATTTTAAAAACTCAATAAGGGTAAAAGAGTAAAAAATTAGTGTCTCACAAGTTGTGTCTCAGTGTCTCACCAAATTGGAGGTACACAAATTTAGTGTCTCCGTGTCCATCCGTGTCCTCCCGTGTCCTTCGAAAATCTGTGTCTCACCAAACCAAACAGCAGACATGTGTCACCGTGTACCACAGTGTCTATGTCTCAGTGTCTATGTCTCAGTAACCAAACGCTAAGCTCACAATACTCGCATATATTTATACTATTTTTCACTCATTTTATTAATGTGACTTGAAAATTTAGGAATCCAAGAAATTTTTGGAGTGGTGGAAAAAATATGTATACTAAAATAAATTTTATTAAAAATTATTAATTATATTAAAAATATAACAAAGATATAAAAGTTAAAAAAAGTTAATGAGCACTTTCATTTTTAAAATACTATTCATTATATATAATTTATAAAAAAATTGGTCCACCAACGTTACCTCAAACGTTAGAGGAAAAGGGGTGTGCAAGTCAGTGAAAATCTGGGTTGGACGTTGGAGGGAACGTTGGTGTACCTCCAACGTTCTCAAAAAGTTTTAAAAACTGGAGTTGAGAAATTTTGGCCGACGCGTACGCATGGATGAGCAAAACTCGCATACGCATGAGCTGCGCGCACGCGTAGAATGGCAAAATTCACCATCGACGTGTACGCGCGTACGCGTGACTGAACGAACGTTGGAGGGCCAACGTTGCCTCCAACGTCTGCGACGAGCAGCCCAGATTTGGATTTGGAAAATTTGCATCGACATGTACGCGTGGGCCACACGTAGGCGTGGATGCAGATTTTGGCCAGACACGCAAACGCGTGAGCGACGCACACGTGCAAAACGCTATTTTGACGCGTACGCGTGGGCGACGCGCACGCGTGGATGGAAAAACGTTGGTGCACCAACGTTGGGTCAAACGTTGGCGCCAACGCCCATTCCTTTGAAAATCCTTTCTCAAGCCCAACGTTTGACTCAACGTTTTCTTGCAAACGTTGAGGTCAACGTTGACACCAGCACCAGTAAAATTTAGCACCCTTGCAGATTAAAAACGTGAATTGCTAATTACCCCTCTTCAATATCATTGAGACCCATTCTTGCTTACTTCAACAAGGCCAAAAAGTCCAATCCAAGGACTTGAAGACTAAAATTGGAAAGTGTATAAATAGAAGGAAATTTGATTTAGAAGAGAGAGCAAGGCTAGAGAGTTAGATAGCAGTAGGCTAGCAGATCTGAAATTGAGAGAGTCAGGATCCCAATTGGGAAACTCTGCACTCAATTCTCTTTATATTTCTCTTATGCAATTTTCTCTACAACTTTTCTGCATTCTTTGTTTTCTGTTTTGATTTGAGCAATGATGAACTAAACCCCAATTTCATTAGGGTGAGGAGCTCTATTGTAATCATAATGAATCAATGAAATTCTTCTTCTTCTCAATTCAATTGTGTAGCTATAGGATATCTTCTGTTTTGATTGTGAATTATTCACTCCAGAAAATGGATTAATTCAATTGAATTTGGGTGTAAGCCTCGGAAGGGAATCACCTACATTAGAATTGGAGCTCTATCCTTCACAATTCTCTTAACCAACAACATTCGGGAGGAATTGAGGGTTTGAGAATTTATGTGGCTTATGGATAAGAGAATGTGCTCTAACTCTTCTCATGACAATTAGATCAAGGAATTGGCAAGATTGATTGTGATTAGAGAGATTGGATTGCCAATGAATTAGGATCCAATCAATTTCAATCCGTCATAGATCTACTCATATGATTGAGAAAGGAGTTGAGACCCAATTGATTCATGATGGATTATGATATCTCCAATCCCTGATGAATCATTTCCTTTGAATTTCTTCAATTTAGATCTCTCTGGTTTTCACTTCAATTTCAATTACTATTGCTGTTTTAATTCCCTGCACCCAATTCCTTTTATAATTCATGCAATTTAAGTTTCCTTGCCATTTAAGTTTGCAATTTTACTTTCTTGCATTCTAAGATTCAGTTGTTTACGTTTCTTGCAATTTAAGATTCCGCTCTTTTAGTTTCTTGCCATTTAAGCTTCTGTCAATTTACATTCTGCATTTTAATTTCCTAACAATTTACATTCTGTTAATCAGCGTTCACTCAAATCACCAACTGTCAGCATAACTGAATTCATCACCCAACTAAAATTTCTTGATCCATCAATCCCTGTGGGATCGACCTCACTTTTGTGAGTTTCACTACTCGATGCGACTCGATACACTTGCCGGTTAGTTTCTGCGGAATTCAATTTTTAGCCCATCATGCAGCAGCAGGATACGATGGCGGCGAAGTAGTAGAACGTGGCGCTATCTCCTTCCTTCTCTTTTTTTCTCCGTTCCCGAGCTATCTCCCTTCTCCCTCTTTCTTTATTTCTTTTTGCTTTCTGCTGCTACTAGGTTGTATTTGGGAAGAGGAGGGGAGATATTGGCAGCGGCTAGGTTTAGGGTTAGAGAGTGTGGGTGTGTGTTAAATAAAATTAGGGTTAGAATTTTAATTTAGGAATTTTTGGGTTAATTAAGATAGTGCAATTTGAATAAAATTAGGAGATAGAGTATTAATTTAAAATTTAATTTGATTATTAAAATTACTTTTAAAATATTATTATTTATTAATTTATTAATTGACTTTTAATTAAATATTTTAATTTAAAAATTAAAATATAAGATAATATAATTAATTTTTTATTCATAAAATTTAATAATATTTTATTTAATCTAAAATAATATAATTAATTTTTAATTTAAAATTAATAGTATTTTACTTAATTTTTTATTTATAAAATTAGATTTAAAATTTTAATATTTAAAGTAAATCATATAAAATTCTAATTAGTTTTATTAAAATTTTTAAATTTTAAATATATAAATTATTTAAAATCATAAAAAACATATAAGAATCTTAATTAATTTAAAATTAGATCACCCCCAAAACCGTGAGCATAGACCTTTTTAGGTCCCCCACAAAACTGTGATTATAGACCCCTTTAAGTCACCCCCAAAATCGTGATCATAGACCTCTTTAGGTCACTTCTCAAAAACCGTGACCATAAACCCTTTTAGGTCACCCTTTCAAAAAAACTGTAACCATAGACCTTTTTAGGTCGCCCCCCAAAACCGTGACCATAGACCCCTTTAGGTCACCCCTAAAACCGTGATCATAAACTCTTTTAGGTCACTCCCAAAAATCATGATTATAGACACCTTTAAGTCACCCCAAAACTGTGACTATAGACCATTTTAGGTCACCTTTTCGAAAAATCGTGACCATAGATCTTTTTAGGTTATCCTCCAAAACCGTGACCATAGACCCCTTTAGGTCACCCCCCAAAACCGTGACCATAGAACCCTTTAGGACATCCCCCAAAACTATGACCATAGACCCTTTTAGGTTACCTTTTTTTAAAAAACCGTGACCATAGACCCTTTTTGGTCATTTAAAATATCGTGACCATAGACCCATTTAGGTCACCCCCAAAACCGTGACTATAGATCGTTTTAGGCCACCCCCCAAAATCGTGACCATATATCCCTTTATGTCACCCCCCAAAACCGTGACCATAGACCCTTTTAGGTCACCCTTTTTTGAAAAACCATGACTATAGACCCTTTCTGGTCACTGTAAAAGACCGTGACTATTGACCCCTTTAGGTCACCATCCAAAACCGTGGCTACAGACCCTTTTAGGCCACCATTTTTTAAAAAATCGTGACCAAAAAAACCGTGGTCATAGACTCAAAATGTTGTAGTGCCACTAACCTCCAGTAACTCGTCGACCATGGAATGGGTTTGGCCGCCGTGACAGCAACGAGGTCTACCTGTTCAATTTTTATGGCTTCAAGGGGCTGACACAGAACGAACGATACAGAAAGTATGGGGCGTCCACAGTAGTCTTAGTACTAGAGCCGAGGCAAGTCGCGACCTAGGCTCCTGCAACGTTGAACTACGGCGACAACAAGGCTCTCTGGTGAAGCCCACGTGAGACCCACGACGGAAAGCGGGGGGGCGGGGGGCGGGGGGGAGCGAATTGGCTGCTACCGGCGACGTAGGAGGCGTGCGTTGGAGGGTGAGCAACAGGGGTCTGGTTGCCGCTGATGGAGGTGCGGAGTCACTCGGTGTCGCTACAGTGGAATGATCAAGAGAGGTCTCAAGGGTTGGGTAGAGAGGATTGTAGTTGGTGCTCAAAAAGAAAGGGATTGAGAAAAAATTGATTAGGGATTAGATGGTTATAATTAAAATTGAATGAAAATTTTGAGATTAGGGTGAGAGATGAGTTGATTTTCATTTTTAATTTATATTGGGCTAAATGCACAGCCCATTATACACATTACACATTGTACAAATATTCCATTAGATCTCTAGCAGGATTTAAACTTAAATAGAACTAAAACTAATTCCTAGCATTCACATAAACAGCACAAATGCAATCCTTGAACAAGATATGGACATTGATGGCTTTGATCCTAAATAGGAGGGGCAAAAATAATAAGAGTTAGAATAATATTAGTGAGATAAAAGAAATAGCTAAAATTTGCACCGCCACTCGTCACCATTTAACGACGGTTATTGAAATAAAAAAAAAGAAAGAAATCGCAATTTGTCCAATTTGGTGTGTAATGTAACTAACTAACAATAAATAAAGATGAAACACTAAAGTGACTATCAATAACTTAGAGGTTTACATTTTATATTTAGGATAAAGAATACGTAAAGTATATTTTTTATTTTTAATGTTTATAATTTTTTAAAATATATTTTTAATTTTAATTTAATTTAATTTTTTTAATATTTTTAATTTATATTAAAACTATTCTTAAATATTTTTAATTTTATTCTTAACACGTAAATTGAATTAATGTCTAAAAATAATTTTAATACAAATAAAAATATTACAAATATTTTTTTAAAAAAATTACAAACATTGATACTAAAAATATATTTTACTCTTTATATTATTAACTACACATATTAATAAAATCGTTTTATATCGGCCAAGTAAAACGTAAGGGGGAAAACGCTAACGTAATGTTGACTGTTACAATTTATTCATTTTCAGGGTTTTTTGAACTAACAACTACTTTAACGGATGAGCTTTTAAACGTTCTATTTTCATTTTTTCTTTAAAATGCTGCAGTTGGAGGAGAGAGATCGACAATCTCCACACACATGTCGAGAAGACAGAGTTTCTTTTTAGAGAGACTTTGGATCTAATAATAACTTATCACCTAACAAATTATTTTAAAAATAAATAATTATATTAAATTATAATTAATTAAATAATTATATTATTTATATATTAAAATTAGTTATTATATATTTATGTATAAATATATATATAATTTAACTTATTATTAATGTATATTTTATCTTGATAATTAATTTTAATATAACGTAGCATAATTATAGCTAAAAAAATTGACTAAAATAAATTGAAATTGTTATTCCTTAAATCGTTCTCTAATTTTAATGGATACAAGTGTCCATTTCTCTATCTAAAATATAAATGGATACAAAGGACAGGTCACCATCTTCTACTAAATGTGACACAATACCGGGTTCCATTCCGACTATATGTGGCAACTTCTCACGAGAAGAAATCGCTACCATTATTGCTTGAAAAGATATTTAACGGCATAGGTTGCCATTTGACAAATAATCTGTTGGAAATAACTAGTGTGGTCAAATAGGCTAGCTCGGTCCATTTAGATCTAGCCTGTTAAATTTGTGGGTTAAATAAATTGATTTATTTAATTTTACTTTATTCGTGGGTTAGAATTTTTTAATTCGGACCGTTTATGGTCAGTCTGATGGGTTAAATGGGTCAATCCGTTTATCATTTTATTTTATTTTTTGAAAAATATTTTTGATAAAAAATACCACTTTTAGGTAAAAAATCATTACAAAATAATATCTTTTAGTTGATGGGTCGGATTTTCGGGTCGGATTGGGAGAAATATTAGCTGAAAGTGCTACTTTTTCTAAAAAATGTAAAAAAAATTAAACGGACCATCCGTTTAGCCGTTTAACCCGTCATTTTTTCGGGTTAATCGGACTCAACTCGTTTAGCCCGAAATTTAAACAAGCTTAATTTTAGAGGCAAAGGCCGCCCATTTAAACAGGTAAATGGGCTCCCCACGATGGATTTAGCCCATTTTGACGGCCCTAGAAATAAGAAATATGATCAAATCCAATCAATTATGTGTCAAATAATTTTTTATTGTTATTATATTAAAATATTAATATAATAAATACTTTGATTAAATTTAGAGATTTATCATTGTGATAATAATCATAATATTGAGAGATAAATCTCTTATAATTTAATCTAAATTATTCTTAGTTATAGGATTATTTAAAAAGGACATTAATAATTCGAAAAGATCAAAATATATATATATATATATATATATATATATATATATATATATATATATATAATATGGTCTTCATTGGATGAAAATTAATAGATCTCATTTATTAAATTATATATATAGATAGTCCATATAGTGATATGACCATTGAATTGACTCACTTTGAGAATTCCTAATAGTTATAATAATTACCATATATTTGTCAATAGAATATTTTCAAGATGAATATAGTAATAAAGTTTCCTTTGACCTGCGACTATCATAGTAATTAACAATGTATTTATTATACTTTGATTCCGGACACCTAATACCCTAAGGTGCTAGTTGAATGGATATTAGGTATAATTTAAATACTTGTAGAATTAATGATTAGTCAATAAGAAATCCGTCAACTCTCGGTAAAGAGTTTGAGCTCTATGATTATAATGAAAGAGATGAATAAAACCTTGGCCAAGGAAATTGAATGAATGAAAAAAATAAATTTTTTAAGTCGTTCACAGTTCATTATAATAATGGTAACAAGTTAGAGCTTGACAATTAAACCATACTCTAAGGGTTAACCTAGAGTTAGAAAGATGGAAGGAATTATACTTTGTTCTTTTAAAGTTCTTAGTAAAAATATATTACTTCATACTATCAGGTTGTTGAGGAGTGTTGCTAGACGCCAATCTTGATTAGTAAATTTAGTATGACTAATTTACTACCCACTTAGTATTGAACTTATAGGGTCACACACTAACGACTGTTCTAATCTTTGTTATAGAATTATTTAATTGTTAATTTAATTTGATCAAATAAATAATTATATTAATTTAATTAGAATATTATTTTTTTTGCTAGCACCAATAATATAATAATAATATGATAATTGAAAATATTAAATGAGATTTGAGTGTAATTAGTTATTCTATTTCTAAATTTGGATGAGATCCTAACTGATTCTGTTTTCAAATTGAGTTATGATATGATTCATAAATTCGAAGGATTCAGATTTAGAATTTCAAGATATGATTTAAATTTGAATTGAGATTCAAATTTAAAATTAATAACAAATCTCATACTATATATATGTACGTCAAGAGTACAAGAAAGACATAAAAATAAAACACAATGGTTTTATTCCTTCACCTCTATACACATAAACGTATGTGAGGCTTATTCGTAGAGAAGAACTTCATGGCGTGCAAAGAGTTGTAAGAGGTTTTTCAAGTTAGATCAGATGTTCGTTGGTCAAGGAATTAATAGTAAATGTTGGTCTCGGTGTGGATAGGCATAAAGTCTTCGTACAGTCAAAGAATAAAGTTTTACTAGAGTGTCCAAAGGTATTTAGATCTGATTTATATATTATTATTATTGGAGTAAAATTTAAGTACAAAAATAAATCTTTAGAATTACTTTTTTTTTTCCTTTCGCTGCGTGTTATGAACACATGGTAATTTTTCAGTAGTATCAAAGCATTGACTTTTTTGTGTTTAAATCGTTATTCTTATATTTATAAAAGTTTGTGAATGAATAGGATTAATTCAAAAATTTTAACCATGAGATGCAGTTACTTCCATTGAAATAGTTTTTTAATAAATTAATAGTTAATTTATTTAAATATTAATTATTTAATTGTGATTAAATTATTATTTTTATGGTTATGATTTTAATCAAATTTTATTTGATTTTTTTTTATCATAACTTTGAAACGTCATCTTAAAAGAATAAAAATATTTATTTTATATATAAGTATATATATTGAGAGTGTCAAATTTGATTTGATAGTTTTATAAGGCTAAATGTTAGTCTATTAAAAATTAAATTTTAATTTTATTGATGTGTTTTGAACACTATAATTTTAAAAATTAATTTTTTCTAATGTTATTGATTATAAAGAGCGACTTGATAATCAGAAGTCTTATTTTCAAGATAATAACCAGTGTATACATTTAATGTATTAAGAATTTAATTTTATATTTTTACCTAGATAACCTGGGAGTATAAAATTTAATCCATGAATATTGGTAGAAATTCTCTAACAATTGAAATAAATCCTAAAAGTTAGGAGTTTGCCAAAAATAAATTTATCTCTTGTCTATAACAAACAACCTAACAACCAGAAGACTTGTACTCAAAAATAAAATTTATTTATGCATATGATGATGTATAAGATGAATTAATTTTATACTTGAATATAGACAACCTAGGGGTATAAAATATAATTCAGTTAAATAATTGTCTGACAACTAGATAATTATTTGAGATTATAATTGTATGTGATACAATTTAATCATATTTATTTAGAATAGGTATGAGTAACAATTTGACAACCAAGGTACTTATTCATAATTTTAAATAATTTTAATAGAATGATAGATTTTTTAATTTACTTTCATATTTTAAATTTTTAAATATGCCCATTTTTTTGTGTGGCATACTTGAAAGTAATATATTAACTACAATTTAAGAATTGTTCTCATGTATGAAAGGATTATCATGGACATGATAATTCTATTGAAATAATATTGTCCAATAAAATTAGTGATGGAATAGTCAGTACTTGTGAAGTATTTGAAATATTGCTTTACTGCAATATGTGTTGTTTTTGACAACTATGAGTTTCAATTTTAAATACATCTACCCACTATTTATTATTAAACATCTTGAGAAGATATATCGTGCCCAAAGTAAGATAATATGACTATAAAAAATTTTGTTTAAAATAGTAGGAGTATTGGATGATATATTTTAAATTAAACAACTTTAGAAGTTGAAATGCCATTAGGCAAATGACTTTTACGAGAATTGTTCTTAATTACAAGCATTTTTAGAGATTTATTTTATTACAAATAATTTATAATTGGCCTTAATATGATTAAGATTTGTGATCTTTTTGAAAAAATTCAATATGAGTATTGAAGATGCCAATCAAAATTGCTCTTGAGGGTTGGTTTGACCAATAATAAAGATATTGAGTATTTTTATTATAGGAGTTTAAAGTAAAATCTCTAATTATGTAATTGATATTCTATTGAATAGAGAATGAGATTCTCTCAATGCACGAATATTAGTACTCTATGTACCCTATCATATTTAAAAAAAAAAAACATAAAATTTGATTTAGTTGAGTATCATTGTTTGTTAAATATTTGGACTACATTTTAAAAATATTGCTAAATTAACAAATTTCTCACTAAATCAATTTTTTACCCATATGAGATATGAAAAATGCATAAGAAAAAACTCAAGAATATTAGAGTTTGGAGATGTCTTATATGTGTTAAGAGATTGAATAACAATAGAATTGATATTAGGTCTAATAAATGAGATTTATTGGTTACCCTAAGAAAATAATGAGATTATTTTTATCACTCTTATGGCAAAGTGTCTGTGATAAGAGGTTAAACTCTTTTTTAGAAAAGGGATTACATCTTAAAGAAAGAGTGGAGTATAATTACTTTTATTAGAATTGTATACCTCTCAATACAGGATATACTTACTTTTGAAAATATAAAAGGTTTGATCGTCAAACTAATTTTTTAAAAAAGTAGCCTATTTGTATAATGATACAATTTTATAAAATAGATCTAATAGTTACTTAGATTTTTTAATAATCATGTTCAATAAGGATTGTCCTTAAAATAAAATTATACGCTATTATAGTTGGAGATTTCATGTTTTGAGAAAACGTGATATTTATTATACACTAGGCGTATCTTGCAAAAGGTCAAGCACATGTGCTCAAAAGCTAAGGTGTTTAAGTTCAAAAGAATTTTGATAAAAACAAATGTGCATTAAAAATTATACACATGATTGATTGGCTCTAGTGCAAGTGGGAGATTATTGAGATAATAGTATGCCCAAGATCTAATCTATCATGATTGACCCTCGTACAAGTAGTAGATTGTTGGGAATAATAAGTATGACCACAATCCAATCAATCATGTATCAAATAATTTGTTATTGTTATTATATTAAAATGTTAATATAATAAGGTTCTTAATTAAATTTAGAGATTTATCATTGTGATAGTAATCATAATATTGAGAGATAAATCTTTTATAATTTAATTTAAATTATTCTTGGTCATATAATTATTAAAAAGGACATTAATAATTTGGAAAGATCAATATATATATTGGTCTTCATTGAATGAAGATTAATAGATCTCATTTATTAAATTATATATATTGATGGTGCATATAGAGATATGACCATTGAACTGATTCACTTTGAGAATTCCTAATAGTTATAATTACCGTATATTTGTCAATATGATATTCTCAAGATGAATATAGTAATAGAGTTTTCTTTGACTTGCGACTATCATAGTAATTAACAATATATTTATTATACTTTGATTTCGGACACCTAATACCCTAAGGTGCTAGTTGAATGGATATTAGGTATAATTTAAATACTTGTAGAATTAATGATTAGTCAATAAGGAATCCGTCAACTCTCGGTAAAGAGTTTGAGCTCTATGATTATAATGAAAGAGATGAATAAAACCTTGGCCAAGGAAAATGAATGAATGAAAAAATGAGTTTTTTAAGTCGTTCACAGTTCATTATAATAATGGTAACAAGTTAGAGCTTGACAATTAAACAATACTCTAAGGGTTAACCTAGAATTAGAAAGATGGAAGGAATTCACTACAAGAAAATGAAACATTTGTAACAAAAAATTTGTATCAAATTTAAAATTGTTACAAAAAATAGTATTTTGTAATAACAATTTCTTATTGTTACAAAAGAATAATATTTTGTAACAACATTACAAGTTGTTACAAAACATGATAATATTTTGTAACAATCTGTTTTATTTTGTTACAAATTATGTTAATTTTTGTAACAATATAATATTTTGTTACAAAATATTGTAATAATTTGTAACAAAAAAATAAGTTGCAAAAATTCAAAATATTTTGTAACAATTTTTATTTTTGTTTCAAAAACTCCAATTGTTTTGTAACAAAACAACTTTTTGTTTCAAAAACTCTAATTGTTTTGTAACAAAAAATTAATTTGTTACAAATTCAATATTGTTTGTAACAAGTTAACTATTTGTCATAAAATATAAGTATATTTTATAACAAATTCTTTTTTCAAAATGATAAATACCTTAAAAATAAAAAAATGTGTATATATTTTTTTAAAAATAATTTTATTTTGTTTAAAAAATTAAAATTTTTTACATAATGTATGTATTCATTAATTTTTAAAAATTATAAATATTATTTTATATTCTTTTAAATAATTAATATATAATTTTTATTAATAATCAGATTTTTAAAATTAACTAAAAATTAATTTATGTCACTTAAAGAAATTTTATTAAATTATAAGTATAAATAAAAGTAACTAAATATAAAAGAAAAAAAACAAAATACTAAAAATTGTAAAAAGGGATACACTGTAGTAAAAAATCCTAAGTATCCCCACTCCCTCACTCACGAACACTCTGCGCCGTCTACCACTCTAGGAAGCGCAATGGAGATCTTGTCAGAAGAAGAAGGACCGGCGTAGTTTTTGGAAAACGTTCTCCTCGTCGTCATCTCGTCTGTTATTACCGTCTCCTCCGCCGTTGTGTTGTGAGCGGCGATCTGGTGGTCTTCGGTGGTTTTCGTCCCGTCGTGTGCGTTGTAAGATGCATAAATTTCAGAAAAAATTTTATTAAGAGCTAATTTTGATTTATTTATTTATTAAGTACTTTAATCTTAGAAATCATTTTATTAAAGATAATTAAAGTAAATTTTGATTAATTGAATTTAAAGTAATTTAAGATTTTATCTGATTTTATAATTATCGAATTATTTTCTATATTTAAATAATAAAGTTTAGCAAATATAAAATAATAAGAATTTTATATGATTTAATTTAAATAATTGAGATTTTAGAATTTAATACTTTAATTTTTATAAACAGAAAATAAATTATATTATTTCTAATTTTAAATTAGAATACTTGATTAAAAGCTGATTAATAAATTGATAATTGAGTAATATTTTTAAAGTAATTTTAAGAGATTAAATTAAATTTCAAATTTATACAATATACTTTAATTTTATTAAAAATTTACCAACCCCAATTTACCCAAAATTCTTAATTTCGCTTTTGTCCCAAATTAAACCCTAATTCCCAAATTAAACCCTATAAACCCTAACCCTAATTAACCCATAATTTTTCCCTTTTACCCAGGAACCCTAACGCAGCCTTTTCTTTTCACTTTTCCTCCTCTTCAGAGCAACTTCATCCCCCATTCAGCCATTATCATTAAGTTTGATCATCACCACCTCATCACCACCGTTCACCCCCCTTGTTCCTCAGCGAGCTCACTGCCTCAGCTACCCGAACCACCCTTCTCTTCTTCTTCCTCCTCTGCTCCTTTCTCTTCTCCTCTGTCCGCTGAACCATGGCTGAACCACCATCGTCAGGGACCAGATAGCGTGCGCGAGGAAGGAGAAGTCCCTGTCCTTACGTCCGTCGTCGTCTCTCAGTGTTCCTGCAGACGCCATCGTCTTCGCCACGAAGCCAGCGCCGCCATCGTCACAATCACGGACTGCTGCTGCGCGTGCCGTCACCGCCGCCTCTGAGTCTGTCGCCGTCACTTGTGGGAGCTTGAGGAGAGACACGATCGAGAAGCCGCATCTTGTGGTCGCCGACGAAGAAATCACTGCCACCAAACCCCAGCCGAGCCGTCGCCATCGAACTAGGCAGAGAGGGAGAAAGTAACATCGTTGCCATTGTTAGAAGGGAGCTCGACCATCCTTGCCGCTGAAGCTTGTTGCCGGAAGAGAGGAGGTGACGGCGGAGGAAGTTGCCGCCGCTGTTCTGCCTCACCGAATGGCGCTGGAAAACCACTGCTGCAGCCGCTGGAGGACTCTCCTGCAGCTGCCAAACCCTATCCCACTCCAGTTTTGGTTCTGACCATGGTTCGTTTATGCCGGGTCTTGTTCTTCTAGGTGTCGGAGCTGCTTTCATTGACAAGGATGCGCCTCTTGAAGATGAGGAAATTGAAGGTTGGACTTGTTTGCCAATTTCATTATTCTAAATAAATTTGCCCAGATTTCTTTATTGCAAATACAATCTGTTTTAAAATGGACAATTTTTTTAGTCTTCCTATGTTTTCCTGATAATGCAACACAAGGTCCTGAATCCTGATAATGTAAACTTCATTTTTAATTGATCAAATGTTGAGTACTGTTGTTGTGTGCTTGTTAATACCACCAATATTTACTGATTTTAATTGTTCATTGCTTAGTCATGGTGATTCTTTTAATTATTGAATGCCAATGATATTTTTTCTTATAAATGATAATGAGTACTGGTTTGGGGTTTGGCTTGAAGCCTAAAACTTAATTGAACTGATTGTATTTGCCCACCTATCTACAATGGCTGAAGATGATGCTTTCTTGGTCAAGTAAATTGGCCAGAGTTTTCAGTGTTCTAAAATAGAGGTATATTCCTCTTCTTATATTCATGAATAGTCAGTTTTGTTCCTTGTTAACATACATGCATCATCTATGTATGGAAGACTAAACATAGATCGAATTCATTTTCTTATCAAGACAAGAAGGGAGGAACAAATCCAAGCTGCTCATGACGAAGCCATGGTTGGTGCTTCAGCACTTCCACCTCCTACCAGTACTGACAGTGAGCCTGAAAGGGAGAATGAGAAAGAAGTTGATAAAAAAACTGTTGTTACAAGCCTCTTAAGTGAAACGGTAAGTGGTTTCACTGCAGACTTATGTGGATAAGCATGATGAGTCATTTAAGTAATCCTTGTATTTGTGTGTGCATTTGTTGTTGAATAATTTCTCACATTAAGTTGTTATTGCTGCTCTATACTTGCTGTTAGTTGCTGCTGATTTGTCCTCCTCATTGCTTGCTTATTGAATGATTGTTAAATTCAATGAGAAAGGAAATGCTGCTGAGTTATTGTTGTTTGTGTTGGAATAGATGATGGTTGCTGAACTGAGATTGGTTTTATTGATAAATCTGTTGTTGAAATCGTTTAGTTTGACTTGATTGATTTTCTGTTGAATTAATGGATAAACTGCTATGCTCTTGCTGCTTGCAAGTGTAATGGTTATTGACTTCAATGAATAGAATGCTGCCTAAATCCATTACCTTTGTTCATTTTACTGTTTTGGGTGCTGTATGATGGACCATTGATTGCTGTTCTGCTGAGTGCTGCTTTGCTTCTTGCTGGTTGGATTGGTTTTAATTGTTTCCTCATGTTTTCTTGCTGAATTGGCTTATTTACTTCCTTCCTATGAATTCATTATGATTTTTTGTGTTTTTAACTATCAAAGAATTCATATGAAATTTGAATTGATTGATTGAAATTGTGAAATAGGCAAATTTACTGCTAAAATGCTGCCGAAATTTATTTTAAGTTATTTTCAATATTCATCTTTGATTCAATTAATTGATTGAGTTGGTATTTAATTGCTTTTGGTTTTCAACTGTTGCTAAGCTCAATTGATTGATTATCCGCCTAAGTGCTTCACTGTTTTGGTTATTGGAAGCTGGAAGCTTCGGATTTTGTTATTCACTATTTGGTTGTTGTCCTATTTGGTTGCTCAATTAAACTGCATTGTGTTGTTTGAAAGGGTGCAAGTTGTGAATTGGTTGTGTTTGTTGGAATCGTGGACGGTGGAAATATCTAAGTTTTAGGGGAGGTTTGGCCGAAATTTTTCTAAATATTTTGGATAAAACTTAGTGAAAAAATTATAATTAGTGTTATATCTTGTTTCTAACTTTTTTGTTTCGTTTTTTTTTTATTTACAGGAGTGCTGAAATGGTGACCATATGCTATCTTGAGGGCTCAAGAATGTTTTGATGCATAGAGACACTAATCTATGTTAGAACTTTTATGTTTTGGTTGAACTTTTATGTTAGAACTTTTATGTTTTGGTTGAACTAATCAATGTACTCACTAGCTAATGTTATTTTGTTTCAAGACAATTTTAGCTAAAAGGATCTTGTTTGACTTATGTATGTTTTTACATATTATATACATGTAAACTTGCTTATTAAAAGCGTTAATATCAGTGGCGGAACTTGAAACAAAATTTGGGGGGGGGGGGGCAGATAAAAAATAATTGTCAAAAAGCTTTTGATATGAACCCCATTTAAGATAATCTCGTCTAATCTCATCTCTCTGATTTGGATGATATTGCCAAATTTAAAACCATTTTTCAAGGTCTTGTTCTAAAAAATTAAGGTCAAACTTATCAGATATAACTTTTTGAACTTTTGAAGGTTGTATCTCACTTTCTTCGTGATTCATTAAAGTAGAAGAACTATCTACATGTGTTGATATTGTAAAAGTTATATGTTCTCCTTCTTAAATATTAGCCTTCTTCTTAAAAGATGCATCAATTCTTTGATTTTTCATTATTATTTTATATAAAAATTGAAATATATATCCTATAGAATATGTAAAGAAGAAGTTAGAAGGACAAATATTAAAATTTATAATATTTATTGAATTTTTTTACCAATTTATACAAATACAATAATACTAATACTTATTGAGTATTCTATTATTTTTTATCATATAAAAAATTAAATTAAATAAATAACAAAATATAAATAATATTAAATTAAATAAATAAAAAATATCCAATTTTTTATATTTAAACTTAAAGGTAGAGAGAGTGTTGCTTGTTGAACTTATTAGGTACTTTAAGTCATAGTAAAATATGTAAGCCAATTGAACTATTTTTTATCTTTTGAAAAAGTATTACTAATTTTTTTATAAAAAGTTTGGGCCCCTTGTCTGAACTAAGCTCCACCACTGGTTAATATATTAGTTAATTTAAAAAATAATTTAGTAAATTATGCATGTAATTTGTAATAAAAAAAAAGTTGTTACAAAATAATTAATTTGCTTTCGTAACTAAAGAAAAAATGTTACAAAATCATGTTACATTTTGTAACAAAATTTTTTGATAGGAAAAAAATTGACTGTCACAAAAAATACCTTCAAGATCAAAATTTGTTACCACTTTTGTAACGGCTTCTGATTTTTTGTATCAGGAAAAATTGTTACAAAATATGGTATTGAATTGTAACAGTTCCATTTTTCGTTACAAAAATTTTTTGTAACGGGACTTACTGCAATGGACCCTTTTTTTGTTACAAAAAACTTTTGTTTCAAAATTTTGACGTTTTGTAACAATATTTTTTATTACAAATACGCCTTTTTCTTGTAGTGATTATACTTTGTTCTTCTAAAGTTCTTAGTAAAAATATATTACTTCATACTATCAAGTCGTTGAGGAGTGTTGCTAGACGCCAATCTTGATTAGTAAATTTAGTATGACTAATTTACTACCCACTTAGTATTGAACCTATGGGGTCACACACTAACGAGTGTTCTAATCTTTGCTATAGAATTATTTAATTATTAATTTAATTTGATCAAATAAATAATTATATTAATTTAATTGGAATATTATTATTTTTTTTGCTAGCACCAAGAATATAATAATAATATAATAATTGAGAATATTAAATGAGATTTGAGTGTAATTAGTTATTTTATTTTTAAATTTGGATGAGATCCTAACTAATTCTGTTTTCAAATTGAGTTATGATATGATTCATAAATTCGAAGGATTCAGATTTAAAATTTCAAGATATGATTTAAATTTGAATTGAGATTCAAATTTAAAATCAATAACAAATCTCATACTATATATATGTACGTCAAGAGTACAGAAAAGACATAAAAATAAAATACAAGGGTTTTATTTCTTCACCTCTACACATAAACATATGTGAGCCTGATTCTTAGAGAAGAACTTTATGGCGTGCAAAGAGTTGTAAGAGGTTTCTCAAGTTAGATTAAATGTCCATTGGTTAAGGAGTTGACAGTAAATGTTAGTTTCGGTGTGGATACATATAGAGTCTTCATACAATCGAAAATGAATTTTACTAAAGCGTCCAAAGGTATTTAGATCTAATCTATATATTATTATTATTGAAATAAAGTTTAAACACAAAAAATAAATTTTTAAGATTTTTTTTTCTGTGTATTATGAACACATGGTCATTCTTGGTAATCTTTATACCCTCTTAGTTAGTTGGTGTTGAATTGGTATTCAATAATCATAGGATTCCTTTTTATGGATAGACAATGGAATAATATTTCTGACATTTTTGTCTAAAATATGAATTTAAGAGAGTTTATTTATAAACTGTGATTTAGTCTCATGTTAGTTTTCGTAAGTAGTTCATTTGAATGGTTCGGGAATTTTTGGGCGTCCATTGGGTAGGGTTTTTATTTTGAATGTTTAAGTTTAACTTAATATAAATAAATATCATATCATTTATGGTATTTTTTTTTTTTTTGGTTTCTCACAGTATCTTTCAATCCGGCAGACCAAGGATTAATCTGCTGTGGTACTGAGCTCTATTTAAGGGTTTGTCGTTGGCCAATGAGTTACTGCATGCACAAGGCGGGATTCAAACCCCAACACTTACTTAAGCAGACTAGTGAGCTAACCACAGGACCAACCCAACTTTATTTTATAGTATTATCTTTTATCACAGTGTTGAATAGGATATAACTGTGAATTATATGATATCCTTTTTTTTGTTTTGGATCGAGCGTATAACAAAAGATTTAGAAAAACTCATATTTATAGTTGTTCTAATATAAGTATCTTATTTTTGAATTTTTTTTGGTGAATTTTTAGATGCTCTTTTGGTATTAGGATTCAAATGTTTATTTAGATAATTTGGTATAATTTTTCAATGCGTTAGATATCTTATTTTCGGTTTAATAATTTTTTGAAGATTTTAACTTTGGTAAAGTCATGCGATAATCAACGAGAGGTCGCCTACGAGTGAGGAGGTTATGATAATAATAGTGATGATAGAAGTACGATGCTAGAAGTACCAAAGTTTATACATAATTTATAAAAAAGAAATTGAAATTTAGGGGCCACAGCTCCCCTTTATATATGAGAAGCTCTGCCCCGAGTGTGAATGTAAGAGTTGAAACAATATATTAGTCCTCTAGCGAAAATTATATCAATTTTTTTTTTTTTGCAAAAATGTTATCTACATACAAAAATATTAATTATTATATATTTCAAGTTTCAACACATATTTTATAACGATTATTAATTTAATAGCTGTTTCTTTTATACACAGAACAATATTATTTATATTAAAAATAAGAAATTAAACTGAAAAAAGAATTTGTATATTATTGAGTGTATTTAAATTATCTAGAATAATATAATATAAAAGAATATTTATAAGTGTTAAAAGAATCAAAATAATAAAAATGTAATATTCTATAATAAATATTCAGATATGCTAAATAATGCTAATTAATCCTTATTGATCATAATTATATTGTAACGGTTTGCATTATTCTCTGTAGTCTATGTTATGTAGCTTTTTGCTGTATGTATAGTTACATACGCTCTACCTTTAAAATATTTCCGATTCCTTATATATATTGTCACACCTAAACCACAACTCATCTAACTTGTGCTCATCTTTTTTTTTTTTTTATTTAACTTCCAACTTTTTCTTTGCTTCTGCTTCTTACTCCGATCCATCCTCGTCACTACTTTAGGTCTCTCAACAACTTGCTCTCAACTTAGTCATGGTTTGTGTTCTCTCTTTTAATCTACTCTTTAGTCTTTTCCTATATATTCATTCATATATACTTTAGCATATATACTTAATATATGTTATATTTGTATTTATTATTATTATTTCCCGACATGAATGGTTTTTTTATTGCAACTACAGTTTATTGGATAGCATGTATAAAGTTCTCACCATGTTAAATATATATAAAAATTAGCTATCAAATTAATTATTTATATAGAATATTCATATTGAAATGATTTAAATTTAGATGAAGTTATTTTTATGTGAAGTTTATAATAAAAAATTATTAGATAATAATTTAGTTAAACATATCAAATTATTTAACAGTTTTTAATTATTAACTTCATAGTTCACACGAAGATATCTACATGTGAGTCTCCACTTATAGAAATATAAAATACACATTAAAAATAAATTAAACAATACATGTATTTACACAGAAATACATAATAACTAATTCGGTAATATTCAGAGGCTATATCTAAAGTTATCTTATATAACATAATATTTATAATTTTATACATCTAACATTTATAATATTACATATTTATTATATCTAAAATTACATAATTATTCTAACAATAATTAATGTGTAACAAATGAAGCTATTAGGCCTTATGCCAGCCAAATGAGTGGTATTTCAAACATGCATGCAAACACATAGAATCACATAAGCTTTCTATAATCCACTGAGATTGATGATTTCATCCTTAAATTCGTGCGTACGAATTGGAATTTGGGTATACCAGCAACATACATGTTAATAAGACATTGAAAAAACAAAAAAAAGGCAAGAATTTCATTGAACATTTTATTCCTGAGGATTTCACTTCTGAAACTGTTGCAAATTTTGATATCTACAATTTTTGTATAATTCTTTATTTGTTTAAATCCACACGTGTTTTAATAAAGGAAAATAGTCGTTTCCACGCACGTTCTTTTCATCATAGAAAATACATCCATTTGATTCATAAAAGATTAGAAAAGTCACTTTCCTTAATGGAATTTATGGTTCTTAAAAACTGGAAGATACAAGTCAAATCATTTAAAAAACTAAAAACGATGTTTATGAATATATATAGCTACCCAATTAAATTAGTTATAACGTGTGTATGAATATATCACATGTTTTGACAATTAATGTCATATTGATATTAAAAATTGAAAATTTCTTTGAAACATTCAGGAACTCGTTGATCTGGGATTTCTTTTTTAAATAAATATTTTAATTATTTTATTTATTGAAATAGATATTTTAGATATTATTTACATTTTTAGTTTTTATTACATATCTTGTTTACTGTGTACATTATACGGCATATCTCGTTTGCAATGCTATATTTCATTTACAAGGTAAATACCAAATCAGTATCCGAAAGATTTTGGCGCTGACAAAATGGTACCTGACTTTTGTTATTAACAAAATAGTCCTTAAAAGATTTTAAAATTTGACAAGCGTACCCACGAGTTCGCCGGAGCACATCTCCGGCAAGTACAATACTGACATGGCCACTACATTTTAATGACATGACAAAAACCCTCCACCACCCTAATTCTTCCTTCCCAACGCACTTCTCCTTCTTCTTCCCCCTTCCCAACGCACTCCCCCCTTCCCCTTCCTGAATGCACTTTTTCCCTCCCCAACCCTAATCCTTTCCTCCCCCTCCCTAACCCTAATCCTCCATCTCCAATGCACTTCCCCCCTCCTCGATCCAAAATCTCCCTTTCTAAACCCTAATCCCCTTCCCTTGTCCCTTTGAATCCTAATCCCCTTCCCAACACAGTGTCTCACACTTTCAACTCACTCTCTCCCAAAGCGGCAGTGGAGCTCAATCTTTTCAGTTTTACAGAGCCAGTGTCATTGACACCGCACTGTCGCCATCTCGTCGTCGGGTCTTCTACGTCCGCCAGTGTCGTCTGTCTCCTTCGTGGCATTGCGTCATCTGTGCGCCTTCACTGCTTGTATTTGCTTGCTGCTAGCCCCCAGTCGCTGCCATGCCTCCTCTGTCTGAGTTCTATCTTGACTCCATCGTGTCGTGCCTCCTCTATGTCTGGTGTTCTTCTTCTGTTCTTGTTTTGGTGGTTTCTGTATTAAGTTTTATTTTATTTTGTTTTATTTTGATTATTGTATATGAATTTGTTTGTTTTCTCTGAGTTTTATTGTTATTAATCTTTTTGAATGATAATTTAACCTAAAAATTTGGGATAATTCATGATTTGGGGCAACTCTGTTGATGTTGAACTTGTTGTTGCTATGAATGGTGGTGTTGAGAAAGAGAGAGGGGAGTGTGCGTTGGGAAAGGGGGAGTGATAGAGATTATTGTTGCTGTTGATATTGAGACTGTTGTTACTGCGAGTGATGGGGTTGAGGGAGGGAGGGATAGTATGCGTTGGAGAAGGAGAGTGGTGGAGGTTGTTGTTACTGTTGATGTTAAAGTTGTTGTTGCTGCGAATGGTGGTGTTGAGGGAGGAAGGGAGAGTGTACGTTGGGGAGAGGGTTGTGATGGGACGGGGACAGCGATGGAGGAGAAGTGTGCGTTGGAGATGGGGATTGCGACAGGGAGGGAGAGGGAAGGGGAAAGAGTGTGCGTTAGGAAAGGAACTTTAGGGGTAGTTTGCCAAGTCACCAAAACACAGTGGCCACATCAGTGTTGTACTTGCCGGAAATTTGCTCCGGCGAGCTCGGGGGCACGCTTGTCAAATTTTAAAATCTTTTAGGGACTATTTTGTCAATAACAAAAGTTAGGTACCATTTTATCAGTGTCAGAATCTTTCAGATACCAATTTGGTATTTACCTCTTCATTTACAAACGAAATATATAGAATTTGAAAAAATACTGTAAATGGGATATATGTATTATTATAAAAAAATTTAAAAATTTTATTATTTATCAATTTAATTAAATTAATTAACAATATTTTTTAAATTTATTTTTGAATTTGTAAGGTTATAAAAAATATGTGTCAAGATGCATTTAACTTTTAATTTTTTTAATTTAGCATCTTCTTTCATTATTTATTTAAATTTTTCATTTATTGATTTTTTGTTTTCATTTATTTTTGGTTAAATTACATAGTTGGTCCCTATATTTTTACTGAAATTATAAATTGATCCCTACATTTTAAAAATTTGTAATTAGGTCCCTGTACAAAATATAATTTTATAATTAGGTCCTCAATGATGTTTATTGTAAAAAAAATGTACATTTACCATAATGTCCTCTTCTCCCTTTTCTTCCTCCTCCCCTATTCAGCATTTTTGTTCTTCTTCTTCCATTACCTCCTTGAGCCACCATCGCCAATGCCTGCCCCCGTCCCCTTCTTCTATTATCCCTTCTCGTCCCCTCTTCTTTTTTCTTCTTCCATTTCGTCCACAAATCAACATAAAAATAGTAGCTCAAATCAACATATTATATAATCCAAGAAAAATCCATAATTTGTTTCACAAAAAAGTTTAGATCTTTGTGCCTTCTCACACAATTTTCATTGTCAAATTTCGTGCTTAGAGAGATTCGAACTCTCATCAATCTCTGTCGAGTGAGTCCAAAGGTGAAGGGTGAAGAATTTGGAGAAAGGAGTGTGAAAGAGAGAGAGGAACAGATGAGGGAGGTTCGGTGAAGAAGAAGCTGTTAGTGAATTGGAATTGGAGAAAGAGAAAATTGGAGAAGATGAGAACAAAGAATTGGCGAAGATGAAATAATGTGTTCATTCATCATCAGTTTCTGCATCACATGCTTATATTTTATAGAGTTACATAAGAGCTAATTAACTTAATCTACCTAACTAACTTTGCTAGCTGGCAATTCTAACTGACTAATGCTAACATCAGTAACTAACTAATTCTAAGTCTACTAATGCTAACAGCAACCAATTATATCAGGTTACAGCCTCCCTCAAACTAGGACTATGAATATCCAAAAGGCCTAGTTTGAAAATGTTGCTTGAGAAGGGACCAGGAGCTAAGGCCTTGGTAAGGAAGTCAACCAACTAGTTCGATGAAGAAACCGGCATTAGGTGTGTGAGACCTGAGAGATGCTGGTTTCGAGCAGTGTGGCAATCAACCTCGATGTGCTTAGTTCTCTCGTGGAAGATAGGATTGGTGGCTATGTGGATGGCTGATCTATTGTCGCAGAAAAGTGTGATGGGCTCTGTCAGTGACATGCCCAAATCATTCATGATGTAAGATAGCCATTGAGCTTGGCATGTTGCCAGGGCCAGAGCTCTGTACTCAGCTTCTGAGGACGACCTCGCAACAGTGTTCTGTTTCTTACTTTTCCAACTGATGAGTGACTTTCTAATGTAGAAGCAATGGTTAGTGATGGATTTTCTGGAATCTGAACATGTCGCCCAGTCTGCATCCGAGAACACTGTGAGTTTAAGATCATTAGCAGCTAGGAAGAACAAACCAACTGAGGAACATCCTTTTAAGTATCGCATCACCCTGTGAGCAGCTTGCAGGTGTACATCTATGGGACAATCAATAAACTGACTGAGTCTTCCCATTGCGTAAGCTAAATCTGGCCTTGTGTTGGTCAAGTACAAGAGCCTGGCAACCAGTTGTCTGTATGGGGCTCGATCCTCTAATGCAGTGCCACTTTTCCTTGACAATTTTGATGCAGAAGTGTAATCTATTGGAGTGCTAGCTGGCTTGCACTCTAAGAAGCTAAAGTCCTTGAGGATGTCTAAGGCATACTTGCGTTGACAAAGATGGATCCCTTTTGACGAGCGGGCCATTTCCATGCCTAGGAAGTACTTCAAGTCCCCCAAATCTTTAATTTTGAATTTTTGATCAAGTAGCTGCTTGATTGAATTAATCTCAGCAAGGTCATTACCGGTCAAGACCAAGTCGTCCACGTAAACCATAATGATTGTAACCCCTTGAGCTATGATTTTGGTGTACAAGGAATGATCTGATTCTAATTTGGAGAAACCAGCCGAACTCAATGTTTTAGTCAATTTCAAATTCCACTGCCTACTAGCTTGCTGCAGGCCGTAGAGCGATTTTCGCAATTTATATACTAAGTTTACTACCAGTTCAGATTGTTGAAGCCCTGGCGGAAGCCTCATATAGACCTCTTCATGTAGGTCGCCGTGCAAGAAGGCAGTAGTCACGTCCAGCTGCTTGATATACCATTGTTTTGCAGCGGCTAAGGCCAAAACTACTCTCAAAGTTGACATTTGAACCACTGGACTGAATGTGTCGATGAAGTCGACACCTTCAATTTGTGTGAAGCCCTTTGCAACCAACCTGCCTTTGTATTTTTCGATGGTTCTGTCAGGGAGGAATTTAATCATGAACACCCATTTGTAGCCTATAGCTTTCTTGCCATGAGGGAGTGTTGTGATTTGCCAAGTTTGATTTTTCTTCAAAGCCTCAAGTTCGCTTTGTATAGCTTCTCTCCAGCAAGGGTGAGCAGCAGCTTCCTCATAGTTACTAGGTACAGCGTTTGTAGAAATAGCTAAAGAAAAAACCTTGTGTTTTGGATTGAGTGCATCATAGGAAATATGCTGTGAAATAGGATACCTGCAAAGAGGATGAGTGGAACTAGAAACTGAATTGTTAACTTTAGTCTTTGAGATAGGCTGGCAACCTTTTAATTCTTGTGGATTTTCTAAATTCAAGTGGCTGTGGATTTCGATGTGATGCATGTGATGTGAGATTTTCTGTTTGTTCAACAGTGTGTGTTGAATGTGCAGGTTCATTTACGGTGTCATCAACAAATTCAGAATGCAAATTTGATGGTGTTTGAAGATTTTGATGGTTTTGATGATGTGTAAGTGGAACATGAGTTTGAGGCATGTGTGGTTGATGCGAACTAGGAGCAAATGAGTCAATGTAGTGAGAATCATAAGTGAATGGATCAAAGGTGTAATTTTGCTGTGAAACTTCATTATAATTGTGCATATTGGAATCATCATGGGCACAATATGGAAAGTGATTTTCATAGAAAATGACATCTCTAGATGTTAAAATTCTTTTGGTTTTCACATCAATGAGTGTGAATCCTTTTTTTCCTTCTTTAAAATCGAGAAAAGCACATTTTTGTGCTCTCGGGTCCAATTTAGTTCTTTCATTTGAAAGAGTTGATGCATAGGCGAGACACCCAAAAACCTTTAAATTGGACAGATTAGGTGTTTGGTTAAAAGGTGATTGTTGTTAAGAAATTGGCTTGGCAATATATTGATGATATGCACAGCATGCTTTACAGCAAAATTTCAAAAACATTTAAGCATAGATGAGTGGAATAGCAATGCTCTAGCCACCCCCAAAATGTTTTGGTATTTTCTCTCTACTATCCCATTTTGCTGTGGAGTTTCAACACATGAAGTGTGGTACACAATGCCTTGTGATGCATAAAATGATTGCATAGTGAACTCAGGACCATTGTCAGTTCTTAGACACTTGACAGTGTGATTGAATTGAGTTTGAACAAATTTTATAAAAGTTTTAACCAAGTCTAAAGTTTCTGACTTTGCTTTCATACAAAAAATTCAAGTGTATCTGCTTTTATCATCAACTATGGTAAAAAAATATTTGTGGGCATTAATAGAGGGAACTGAAATTGGTCCCCAGATATCAAGATGCAGCAAATCAAAACAAGCATTAGATTCAGAATTGCTATAAGAAAAAGGTAAGCGTTTTTGCTTTGCTAAATGACATGAGTTACATGGGTTTATTTGCTCATTACAATCAATGAAGGGATGAGTTTTGTGCATTACATGCAATCTATTTTGAGGGATATGACCTAATCTAGAATGCCAAAATGCATTTGTTTGAACTGATGATGCAGTGCAAGTTGCAGTGCTATTATTGGTGGAAAGTGATGTTGTGAAAGTGAGCGGCAGCTTTGCTGAATTATGCATGCTATGATTATTGTGTGTTGCAGAATTAAAAGGTTGGCTATCCATTGTATAGAGACCGTCAGCACATTTAGCTACTCCAATCCTCTTCGAAGTAGCTTGGTCCTGAATCTCACAAATTTTATCATCAATTAACATTTAACACTTCAATCCATCAGTCAGTTTTGAAACAGAAATCAATTTGAATTCAGAAGTTGGGATGAATAGCACATTTGAAAGAAATAATTGATTAGAAAATCTAATGGTGCCAATGATGCTACTTGTCGTGTGGCTGCCATCAGGCATTCTAACAATTATAGGCTTTACTTGGCAGTGTGAATAATAGTCATTCATGTCAAAAGTGACGTAATCAGTGGCCCCTGTGTCTATGACCCAGAGGGGGAATTTTACAGTAACAAAGGATGAAATATTGCTATTGTATTTTAAAACAACAATTTTACCTTGATTCATGGGAGTAGCATTTGGAGGGTGTTGAACCTGGGTTGTGACTTGAGGTTGTTGTTGAGCCTCTTGTCCTTTGAGAAATTTGATAATTGCTTTCTTTTGGATTGAATTGAGATCATAACTTGGCTCCTCACTAGCTTCCTTATGACAATTGCCCAGACTGACTTGGCTGAGATCATCATTTCTCTTCTCAGCATGTGTTTCAGCAGTGGTGAAATTGATGCTGCCAGTTTGTCGTTGCCTTAGATGGGGTGGCAAACCATGCTTTTTGTAGCATGTATCGATGGTGTGTCCTGATTTGTCACAGAATGTACATTGCATTCTGGTACCTCTACGGCTCTGCCTCTACCAGTGCCTTGGTATCTTCCTTTGCCTCTACCTCTCCCTCTATTTTTGTCATCAGTTGGTTGATAAGGAGGTATTGCTTTATTAAAGAAGATCTTTGAATCTTGGCAATCATTGAATTGTCTTTCCTGTTGTGTCAACATGGAGAAGGCAGTGTCTATATCAGGCATGGGAGTCATCAACATCAGCTATGATATGACAGCAGCATATTGGTCATTGAGACCTCTCAAAAATCTTATTGTGTAATCCTCTCTTCTGAATTCTCGCATCACACTTAGTCCACATATGTACGATTGTTCACAATGAGTGCACTCTGGAATTGGCTTGAAATTGTTCAAGTCTTCCCAAATTGATTGCAGCTTCGTGTAGTAAGCAGTTATAGTGGCATCTCCTTGCCTGAGTTGGAAGAGCTCTTCTTGCAACTCAGCAACTCTGAACTTGTCACCTTGGTAGTACCTCCGTTTCAATTCTTTTCACAAGTCTGAGGCGTTGTTGTTCCAAATTACACTTCCTGAGATTTCTGGACTGAGCGACACAGTTATCCATGATACCAGATAGGTGTTGCACTTTTCCCAGGCTTCAAATAGTGGATCGAGTTCATCCGGTTTCACAATGGATCCATTGATGAATTTTAATTTGTTCTTTGATTTCAGAGCTAAAAGCATGTCGCGGCTCCATGAACTATAATTGCTTGCATTCAATTTAACAAGTATGAGAGGATTACCCGGACTTTCACTCGGATGGATGAAATAGGAGCTCGCTGGATCTTGCATCGAATTCACAGTAGTTCTTGCCACATGAGCTTGAATCGAAGATATCTGATTCAGAAAATTTGCAATTGATTGTGCGTTCATAGGAAAGGCTGGATTCGCAGCAGTATTCGGTTGATCAGTTGTCATCGTTGATTGAGGAATTGATGTAGATTCAAGAAATTGAGAAATTGAAAAGAATTAGGTTTTAACAGCTTCAAGTGAAAAGCAAGAAAAGAAAGGTAATCGATGAATCCGGTTTGATTTCAGATACAGATCTTTCACCCTTGGTCTTGTTGATCGGAATTGCGATCTCTCCTCCACGCTCATTGCACCATGTGAAATTTCGTGCTTGGAGAGATTCAAACTCTCATCAATCTCTGTCGAGTGAGTCCAAAGACGAAGGGTGAAGAACTTGGAGAAAGGAGTGAGAGAGAGAGAGAGAGAGGAACAGAGGAGGGAGGTTTGGTGAAGAAGAAGCTGTTAGTGAATTGGAATTTGGAAAAAGAGAATATTGGAGAAGATGAGAAAGAAGGATTGACGAAGATGAAATGATGTGTTCATTCATCATCAGTTTCTGCATCACATGCTTATCTTTTATAGAGTTATATAAGAGCTAATTAACTTAATCTACCTAACTAACTTTGCTAGCTGGCAATTCTAACTGACTAATACTAACAGCAGTAACTAACTAATTCTAAGTCTACTAATGCTAACAGCAACCAATTATATCAGGTTACATTCATCATTAACAGTATGAGGGACATAGTATCTTGTTTAAGTGAAAACATAGTGAATGTATCTAATTACACTTCATGTTCTTCAAGCTACCCATCAATCAACAACCCTTGCATCATTAACCAAACAACACTTTCTTCTTTACCACCTTCAATCCAAAACTCAATTTCCAGTGTCTACAAATTGGTCTTCTCTATCTTGAAGCAGCTCTTGTTCACTGTCACATGGTGCAGAACCAACTCCAACCAAGGACTCACCATAAGCTTCGATAATCATCTATTCATCAGCACCACCAACGTTACAAATTCAAGGTTCTTTAGGAAGAAGAAAGGAAGCAAATTGATTGAGTTATATGATGAATCATCATCAAAGATTGAAGTGTTTTAGGACCTATCAAATGCAAGATATGAATCTGAGCCTGAACCAGTTGAAGGTATCTATTTTGTGATCGTTGTTAACTCAGAAGTAGGGGTGGGGATAGAATTTTTTGATCATTTTCAAATGGTTAAATTATATAGTTGGTTTCTATACTTTCATTAAAATTACAAATTAGTTTTTATTGTCAAACACGTGCAATTTACATGTTTAAAATAGGGAATATGCTGACAAATATTCTGTTAAATTAAATATTGAGGACTAAATTACAAAATATAATTTTATTTAAGGGTTCAATTATAAACTTTTAAAGTGTAAAGACTAATTTGTAATTTTAATAAAAATATAAGAATTAACCGTGTAATTTAACCTTTAATTTTTTTAATTTTCTAAAAATCAGATTTAAAACTGTCCACTACTTTTTCCTAAGGAGGATTTGATAAATATTTTAATTGGATGGTTGGATTAAAAAAACTTATCAAATACAGTGAACAGTTACGAGAATATGTTCATTAGTGAAAACTTTGATAAACTGATGTGGTAGTGTTACAAATAATATTAAACAAAAAATTTAACTTAAAATCACACAAAAATCGTTTCGTGTCATCGTGTGTGTCTGGTGTTTGTTTTGTTTGCGTCAAAATCGTCTCTCGCTCTTTAGTTTTAAAAGTTATAAAATAAAGGGTTAAGTATTAGGGGTATGCATGGCTCGACCCGGTTCGAAGATTCGATCCGGTTCTGAAAACTTTAGGAACTAATTTGGTGTAATTTTATTGGGTTTAGGGTCGGATAAGGGTCTCAAAAATAGACCCGGTCATTATTTCGGGTCGGGTCCGGGCCATAGCTCAGGTCATCCGAAATCGGTCCGGTGGCCCGGTCACCATACACAATAAATATTTTGTATTATTAGTGATGGATGATGGCTATTATTATGTGAAATTTAAATATTGTAAACCTTAATATTTTGTGTTATTAGTCATTATATATAAGACTATAAGTTAATGTTTTATATTTAAAATGCATAAGACTTTAGACTAATGCATAATATTGTGTTATTTGTATTGATTTAAATATTTGATGTTATTAGGAAATATTAGTATTGATTATGGTTATGCTTTAATTTTAGAGAAGAGTTGGTTCTTGTTATATTTTTCTAAGTGAATTTTACCATGTCAAATAATGGTTGGAGTCTTGGAAATATGGATATTTTTACATGCTAACTTACAAGAAGGTATCAAGGTAATATAATATTAACGGCCCGGTTTTCACCCGGTATAGTTGTGGCCCGAAAGGGTATAGGTTTTATCGGATCTAGGGTCGGATTCGGGTCTCAAAAATGGGCCCGGTACATATTTCGGGTCGGGAAGGGGAAAGGGAAGGGGGAATCACGCGGAGGGTGGGGGGCAGGGAAGAAGAAAGGTAAAGGGGGAAGGGGAAGGGGAAGGGGAAGAGAAGGGGTGGAGGGGAATCACTCGCTGCTATGCTTGGCATCACCACCATTGCTGCTCTTCTCCGTCGTCGCACCAGTACAACCGCAGTTTGCTGGCGTCACCACTGACTTGGATTCGCGTCACTGTCATTGCCATTTGAGGTCATGCTAGCGCCGCCGTGGTGAAGGGAAGGGGAATCCTCGCCGCGGCCACTGCTCCTCGTCGTTCAGTCCTCGCCGCTAGATTTTGCCGCCAGATCTCGTCGCTGCTCCTCTTCCTTGCTCGACATCGACGCCAGCAGATCCAAGAGGGTGGATGTCACGCGCCGCTCGCCATTTCTGCTGCTCCTCCTCGCTCAGTCGCCGGTCGTCGCTGCTCCTCGCCGTTTTTGCTACTCGCCGTTTCTGTTATTTATGTTGTTGAATTTGTTTGATTTGTGGATTTGTTGATTTTGTTAATTACATTGATTTCTGATTATGCTCCTCATCGTTTGTTGATTTTGTTAATTTCTACTGATTATGTTTCTAATTTCATTCTGCTTCTAGTTATGGTTCTGGTTGCTTGTGCTTCTGGTTCTAGTATTTCTTCTAATTCAATTTCATTCTACTTCTGCTTTTGGTTGTTTGTGCTTCTGATTTTGGTTTTGCTTCTAATTTCATTGTTTCTACTTTTGCTTTTGGTTGCTTTTTTTTAAATGTTTATTACATTGTTACATTGTTGTTGTTACTGATGCTTTGATGAAGATGATGGTGGTAGTGGTTCTGGTTGAGCTTCAGCTTCTATTCTGTTTCTGGTTAATTTTAGGGAAGAAGGAGGAAGGGTATTTTCGTCCGAAGAACGATTTTAAAACTAAGTTAAACTTTTGAGACCATTTTATAGCAAAAAAAGGTCGGGAATGAAAAAAATTTTCAGCCTCTACATTAAGAAATAAAATCGTACTTAATCCTAAAATAAAAATAAATAAATAAATAAAAATAAGCAGAAATATATAAGCATTTGCATGTTTTACTGTTTCGAATATTTGCGGTCAATTAACTCTCTACATTCTCTACTATATTTAAGCAAATAATTTTTTTATAATCTATTTAAATTTTTAAATCGTGCAATTTCTTTTTTTTTTATTTTAATTTTCAAATTTTAAGAAATTACGATCACCATTTTTTTTTCCGCGTAATTACTATATGTATTCGAAATTTTTTAATCTAATTATTCAACTAAAATATTTGTTAATATTCCATTCGATCTAAATAATAAAAAAATATATTTATTTTTTAATTTTTAAATCAATCAAAATTAAATTATTAATATTTTTTATTATTTTAAAAAATTATATTTTTATACTTATAATACACGTATCTCGTTTATATTATAAATAAGATATGTTGGTATCTTATTTACAGTGTAAATGAAATACATAGAGTATATCAATTTTCATGTATCTCAAGTGCAAATTATTTATTTGTCTAACTTATCTTGTTTACTGTATATTTTATAAAGAATAAAGCCTTATATCCAAGTCATAACTCTAACGAACTCCAATCAAGTATTTTAAATTCACGCGCGCACATTTCACTGCGTCGCTTGTTCGTTATCTTTCTTTTTTATTATCGTCATCACCAACAACAACAACATTTTTCTAACATCTTTATTGGTTCTGATTTTCTCTGGTGGCATCATTAAAAAATTTCGATTCATTTCTTAGTTTATTTGAGGTTTATTTGGATCCAGAAATGAATTCGATGTGTTTTTGTTGATGATTGAGTTTTTTTACTGCTTGCTCAAATTTGAACTAATTTCGATTCATTTGTGAATTAATTGAGGTTCACTTGATACTGCTGATAAGTATTGACCAAATTTATTATTTCTTAAGTAATTTCGGTTTATTTCTTAGTTTAATTGAGATTCATTTAGATCCAAAATTGAATTTGATGTGTTTTTATTGATGATTGAGGCTTTTTTATTACTTATTCAAATCTGAACTAATTTTAGTTTATTTGTGTATTAATTGATGTTCACTTGATGCTGCTAATAAGTATTGACCAAATTTTTTATTCCTTAAGTAATTTCAGTTCATTTTTCAATTTAATTGAGGTTGATTTAGATCCAGAAATGAATTCAATAAGTTTTTGTTTATGATTGAGTCTTTTTTATTACTTGTTCAAATCTGAACTAATTTCAGTTCATTTGTGTATTAATTGAGGTTCACTTGATGCTGCTGATAAGTATTGACCAAATTTTTTATTCCTTAAATAATTTCGATTCATTTCTTAGTTTAACTGAGGTTAATTTGGATCTAGAAATGAATTCGATGTGTTTTTGTTGATGATGGAATCTTTTTTACTGTTTGTTCAAACTCTGAACTAATTTTGGTTAATTTGTGTGTTAATTGAGGTTCACTTAATGCTGCTGATAAGTATTGACCAAATTTCTTATTCCTTAAGTAATTTCAGTTTATTTCTTTCTTTAATTGAGGTTGATTTGGATCCAGAAATGAATTCAATATTTTTTTGTTGATGATTGAGTCTTTTTTATTACTTATTCAAATCTGAACTAATTTCAGTTTATTTGTGTGTTAATTAAGATTCACTTGATGCTGGTGATAAGTATTGACCAAATTTTTTATTCCTTAAGTAATTTCGATTCATTTCTTAGTTTAATTGAGGTTCATTCGCATCCAAAAATAAATTCGATGTGTGTTTTATTGATGATTGAGTCTTTTTAACTGCTTGTGCAAATTTGAACTAATTTCGATTTATTTGTGTGTTAATTGAGGTTCATTTTATGCTACTGATAAGTATTGACTAAATTTTGTAGCAAAGAAGAATGAAATTATTCATTATCACTTTATTCAATTTGTCTTGAATGTCATCCCAACCTTTGGGACAAATTGTTCATCGACAACACACCTGGACTGCAAATGAACTGAAATATTATTATAACAACACCATTGTGTAATAACAAATGAATCGGCAATTTGGCATTCTATAAACTCAGAAACTCCTATAATTTCGGTGTATTTCTGAGTTAATTATGTCGCAATCACTATGTAATTTTGATGCATTTGATCTCGTTGTCCTGCACAATTCAAAGCTCTTCTTCCTCCTCTTCCTCATCTTTCGCTTTGTCGTATTCTTCTTTTTCATCCTTTTTTCTTCATCTTCTCCTTATTTTATTTTCTCAAAATTCTTCTTAATTTACTCTCTTGAAAAGAGTAAAACAAAAAAAAGATATCAAACAAAAAAGAAGAATAAATGATTGCAATAACATGAAAAAGAAGAGGAGAAGAAGAAACAAAAACAAAACGCAGTAATAATATCACCAATAGAAGAAGGAGGAGGAGACACACGAAGAATAAACGCAAAGTGAAGCGAGATTTTGTTTGCGTTAGTGAAGTGCGTGTGTACATGCTACGTATAATGAAAGTAGTTTTTGTTAGGTTTAGGCCAACTTGGTTGAATTTAGTTGCCGAAAATACTTAAATGTGTAATAGCTCTCAATGATAAATATCCCTAAATTACGTATTTCAATAAATAAAATATTTAATTTATTTATTTAAAAAAATTCCATTGATATATGTGAAAATATAGTTCTTATTTTATGTTTATAAAATAATATATGTTTGCAAATTTTCAAAAATTAGGAAAGGTTATTGATTTACCAAAATAATATTTTGTTTCTAAATAGAGAAAATAATAAAAATATATTTGGTTGATTTATTTTTAAAATATATTTTTAAATTAATTCAATGAAATCTAAAAGTATAGTTTGGGCAGAAGAGTATTATATAGAATTCGAATTGATAGCTCATAAATATTTTAAAGAAGTCTCATAATTAAATATTTTATTATCTTTTCTTTTAATGTATGGAATAAAATATATTTTTTTAATTTTTAAATAAATAATTTTTTAATAAAATCTTTTAATTTTTAAATTATTAATTTTTTAATAATTTTTTTAATAAATTATTAATTTTTAATAAAAGAATAGACAGAAGAGTATTGCAAATTATATCATAAAACGTGTGTAGTACGAATCAAGGTAATTCGAATTACCTCTGAAATTCATGCATGTATAATTCGAATTGGTCCAATTTGATTTATGTTGATCAGTTATAATTCGAATTTAATTACTTCGAATTACTCTTGGTTTGTGTAATTCGAATGAGTCTCATTCTAACTACATAAAATTGTACTTCTCATAGATGTTTGTACAGTTTTAAATTTGGTAGAATGGTATAATATATATTTCATTTGGTTTATATATATGATTTATCCAAAAAATTTATTAGGAAACTCAAAACATCTTTAAACAATGTGTAACCAAACACATCTTTAAGGGTTTTTCTTGCTATTATTGCTACATTTAATTTTTATTTGAGGTTATTGATTTACTGCTTTAGAAAATAATATTGGGTAGAATATATAGTATTTGACATGTGATGGTGCATGAAGGAGGGACAGAGGAGAAAAATTGTGGTGACCAAGCCATTGTCGTTAGAAGGCGAATCTGATTTGGACGCTCCTAATCTTTTGCAACGTATACTAAGCCTTTTTAAGAATGTACGGCCAGGATCTGATCTCTCGCGCTTCCAGGTTACTGTTTTTTACAGAAATAAATCTTTTTAATTTTTTTAATTAATAGAATAAAATATAATTTTTAATTCTTCAATATATTTTTATATTTTTTATTTATAAAATATATAATAAAAAACCACATTTTACTTTCTTAAATAAAAAAATTAAAAGAATCTATTTTCGTCTTTTACTTCTCAGCTCCCCCTCCTTCTTATATAAAATAAATATAAAAACCATTAGTTATCTAACATTTTTTTCTTCTCAATTTTGTCAGAAAAATAATAAAAAAAATTATTTTACGTAAATTAAGAAAATAATTAAAAAGTAAGAGTTATAAAAATTAGAAAATAAGTTACAAAATTATTTCTTGATAATAGTAATTACTTTTTTTTATTATTATTATTATTCTCTTTTATCTTTAACAGATACTAATATACATTAATTTGTTAAATATTTGCAAGAGAATTTTTTTTATAAAATGCACACTTATTTAAAAATAGGAGAAATAGTCAAAAAACAATTATAAAAAACTATTAACATTTTATTTTTATATTCTTGACAAATAATTTAAAATTTAATATGAAAAGCCTCTTTTTTGCAGTTGATGATTATTTCTAATCATTAATTTTTCAGAATTTTTTCATAACTAAAATATTTATATTATTAATTATCAAAACAATGTTTTTCATATTCTAAAATAAATCTTACAGGAATAACTAATTTAATAGCTGATTTTAAATATACAGTTATGACAGTTGATATTTTTATATATAAAGGAATATAAAATTGTTTTACCTTATTGTTATGATTTGAAGGTGCCAGCATTGTTTAATTTGCCAAAGTCGCAACTTCAGTGCTATGGTGAGTCAGTGTACAGCACAGGAATGGAGTTAATAAGAGAATGCAACAGAGGGCAGAGTCCATTGGATAGGTTGATAGCAGTGATGGCATGGTCCATTTCCACCACTCGCCCTGCAACTTTTGGTGTTGCTCCCTATAATCCCATTCTTGGTGAGACTCATCATGTTTCTAAGGGAACTCTTAACATATTATTGGAACAGGTATTTAATTAATCATTCTCAATTCTACATTCGCTATTTCTGTTAGGCTTTGTCGATAAATAATGCTTAGTTTGGCTACATAATTCTAAAACTTGAGATTACTTTGATTCGGACAAGCATATAGTGATACAGTTATTTGGTTTATGAAATTTTTTTATTATTATTTTAAGTGTTTTTATGTTTTAAAATGATAAATTAAATCAATGTTAAGGGAAAATGGATCCTCTCAAATTTTTTTAACAATTAAAGAAGTAAAATGTGATCTTTTACTATTAATTTTACAAGTGAAACTAAAAATAAATATGAAAGAACAATAAAGAGCTAGAGATCACATTTTATCCTTTCAATTTTTTTTTTAACAATAGAGAGAATCCACGAGAATCCACTCCGAGTATGGTTCCAGCAATTTTCAAAAGAGAGTATTGCTAGGGAAATCACCAACCAATAAACTAATTTCAGCTAACACAGAAATTAATTTTTTAAAATTACTCTCTTTTATTTTTGTCCTTCTTCCATTTCCTTCCAATACCGCAATTTCACGCACTACGACTAGTTGCTACTACCATCGCCAGCCGATCATGGCCGCGGACGACCGATCGTCGGTCAACCACTGACTTGATTTTCAGATGTTTTTTTATTATTTTTAGTTTTGGATATTTTTTTTTACATTCAATTCTAAATAATAAATATTAGCTATAATATTAGATTATTAGTTGAATACTTCAAGGGCGTTGGCTTATAGTTTTACCTGTTGGCAGATATCACACCACCCTCCAGTAACTGCCCTACATGCAACAGATGAGAAAGAAAACATAGAAATGGTTTGGTGCCAACAACCTGTCCCAAAGTTTTATGGTATATTTTCTCCTTTTAATGGCCAGATATAAGATTCTTCTTCATATGAAATTGAAAAATACTATTCGTATATCCGTATAAAAATACAATTATCATTAATTAATTACATGTTTAAATTATTTTCTAATTAATAAAATAAAAAAATCGTATATATGATTGTTAAAAAAATACTGGTGTCGATTCAGTGTTTATTATAAAAAATGTACACACAGACACACAGTGGAATTGTAATAAATTCTGGCCACACCGTAGGCTACCTTTTTTATTTCCATAGCCAAACAAATATGCAGGTACATCAGTTGAAGCTAAAGTGCATGGTAAACGACAATTGAAGCTTTTGAATCATGGAGAAACATATGAGATGAACTGTCCTCATCTTTTATTCAGAATAATTCCTGTTCCTAGTGTTGATTGGGTTGGTACAGTTAATATAAAGTGCATAGAGACAGGACTTGTGGCTGATTTATCTTACAAATCAACACATTCTTTTCTTGGCTTTGGTGGAAATCAGAAAGTGGTCAAAGGGAAGATCCGTAATTCATCAACTTTGAATGTTCTGTATGAAGTTGATGGTCATTGGAATAGGTATTATATCGTCTTTAAAATTTTTCACTTATCGATTCTTAAACAATTAATTTTATTCTATGTTTAGATTTATGCTAATTTCAAAACCATTTTGATGGTGCAGAACAATAAAAGTAAAGGATACAAATAACGGAAAAATGAGAGTGATATATGATGCAAAAGAAGTCATTAATGGACTGCAAGCACCAATGGTTAAGGATGCAGAGGTAACATATATAAGACTATTCTCTATCCCATTTCTCTTGACTATGTAAGATTCATACTCGAAAAAAAATGTCACATCGTGAGCTCAACATCTAAAAAGGAGTTTTATAAAATCTTATATTTTCTTATCATACGAGCTAATTTTTGTGGTAATACTTCTAAGGACTTATAACTCATTAGTCATTACATAACATTTTAATTTTTTACATACATATTGAACGACCATAAGAACATAATTGAAGTTTTTTTTTAATTCTTTTTCTTTTCATTTCTTTCTTTTTTTAAAAAAAGTATAGAGACTTAGGTTACAAATTTCTTAAACTATAAAGCTAATCACATAAACATCAAACCATAATAATATAGTAGTGTTTTTAGATATTGATTTAAATAATTGTATGTCACGTTTTCCTAAATATGCATGACATGAGATTGTGTTGTTTATGGTCAGAGTGTGTGGCCAACCGAATCAGCTTATGTTTGGAGTGAAGTGAGTGAAGCCATAATGAAGAAAGAATGGGAGAAAGCAAGAGAAGCAAAGCATGCAGTGGAAGAGAGACAAAGGGAACTCTTAAGAGAAAGAGAGTCAAAGGGTCAAACATGGATTTCTAACCATTTTTTGGTGTCTAATACCAAAGAGCATGGCTGGGAATGTTCACCTATGCATACCTCTGTGTCAGATGCCCCTATCATTGCTGAGTGATTACTATTTTATATTTATATTTATATTTATAGCTTTCTTGCAGACATGCATGAATATTTATTATGATACATTACTTAAAAGGCTAATTCTAATATGATTATATTATGGTGACTATAATTATTGTTCGATTGTTTGTTGGGATGAGATGTCGGTCAGGCGGCTAGTCGAGAGCAACCGGAGGGTATAAGGTATCTAGACTTGGGTGCGAGCTTGACGAAGAGGAGTGCAACCACGATCGTCAGTGGTTGGTAGGTGGGTTATTTTGGGGGAGGGGTAGGTCCGGCTAGTCGAGAGCAATTGGAGGGTGTAAAGTGTCTGGACCTGGGTGCGAGTTTGGAGAGTGATGCGAAATTTATAACTCACAAACTAATCAGCAAGTGCACCAAGTCATACCAAGTAGTACCTCAAGTGAATGAGGGTCGATCCCACGAGGATTGATGGACTAACCAACAATGGTTGATTAAATTACTTAGCTAGACAAATAGAAAAGAGCGTTTTGGGTCTCAATTGCACTAAACAGTAAATTCAGAAAATTAATAAAGCAAGCAGTAAACAAGTTGTGAATAATATATGGAGAAAACAGTTAAGACTTCAGAGTTATCTATTTTTCGGATTGACTTTTTTTATTAATTTATTTTAATCATGCAAGATTTAATTCCTGACAAACTATATATGACTAAACCCTAATTCCTTAGACCTTTTTAGTCTCCTCTAAAATTCATCAATCGCCAATTCCTTGGTCAATTAATTCCAATAAGAGGGTAAAGTTCAATTCTAGTTATATGCCACAAAAATCCTAATTACCCAAATATAAGAGGATTATATGTCACGTATCCCGTTAAATCCAGATAATTAGAAATTTAGGAGAATATGTTTTCAAGCTGTTGTTCAAGTAAAGAGCTCAATTAGAAGAACTCAATTAGAAAGGGGATCATACTTCCGTTCCACCCAATTTCATAAAATAAAGAACGAAAATAATTCTTGAATTATATGAATCAATACATAAATTAAAATAGAAAAAACAAGAGAATCAATCCATACAATAGACAGAGCTCCTAATATTAACAATGGAGGTTTAGTTGCTCATGGTTCAGAGAGAAAAACTAGGATTCAGGTAAACTGTAAATTGAAATGAGATGGAATAGAAGAGAAGTTTCTTTTCTCTTTTATATCTAATCCTAATTAATTTAAAATCTATTTTCTAAAACTAAAATAATATCTTTTCCTATTTTAAAATAAAATAAAATTTAAATCAAAATTAATTAAAAGATCTCGCACAGCTTGTAGGAGAGGCGTGGGGACCACCTGATTGGAGGAGGCCTTGCGCCTAACTTGGAATAGTGTGCACCTTACTTGAAATGCCTCCTCCAATATTGCTTGTTGTGTTGTGCATTGCTGTGCCTTACTTGAGGAGTTGTTGTGTCTTACTTGAGGTGGGCAGCACATCTTGGTGTGGAAGGCTTGAAGCTGCGCCTTACTTGGAGACATCTTGCGCCTTACTTGAAGAGTCAAGGCTAAATGTTACGTGTTGTTGTTGTGTATTGCGCCTAACTTGAGAAATCTCAAGTTAGGCGCAGCCTTGGCCGTGTGTCTCAGAAGAGAAGTATGAACTATTATATATCGTTGGAAAGCTCTGAAAGTTAGCTTTTTAACGCCACTAAAATCACGTCCATTGGATCTATGTAGCTCGAGTTATTCAGGTTTGAGTGCAGAGAGGTCACGGTTGGCATCATCATTTGCCTTCTTCTCTTTTTCTGCGAAAACTCCATCAAATCCAGCCAAATACTATCTAAAATAAACAAAATTGCACACGACTCAAAGTAACATCCATAGTGGCTAAAAGATAATTAATTATTGATTAAACTCAATAAATTAAATGCAAATTCATTAGGAAAAGATAGGAAAGATGCTCACGCATCAGAGAGGAGGAGTGCAACCACAATCGTCGGTGGGTCGGCGAGTGGGGATACATGCAAAGACACTCCGATACTAAAATAAGTGTTCGTACGACGAGGAGGCTAATTAGGATAAAAAATGACGTACTTTGGGGGAAGGCTAGGTTCCTCCCCTTTTATACCTTGTACTCGAGTGGACCCTTTTAACCCATCCACCTGAAAGCTTCCGCCAAATGTCCAGATCTTTTCCACCAGGTGATGTGACGCGTGGGTCAATTTGGCTCATACGGGTTGGGAACCTGTCAGGTCAGTAGTCCGCTGAATGGAGCCCAGCCTTTATTGGGGTGGGCCATAACAGTGCTCCGAACATAGTAAGCCGTGAGGATCGTGGTTGGCACGTTCATCTTACTCGTATCTTCTCATGCAACTGTCTTCCCCTGCTCGTGACTCTGTTTGTGAGATTCATGAAGGAGAAGACTGTGTTGCCATGATTCTAGCCGTTAGTAGCAATTCTGTGGTTGCTGAAACAACCGCCGGGCTGTCGCTACTTGGCTCAGTCATTTTTCTTTAGTTGTAGTAAGCATTTTCGTTCTGAAAATCCCTTTAATCGCTGTGTTGTTATCATATGCTGAGGTTTTGCGGCATTGTTTGCCATAGGATTCAGTTCCAATTATTTCATGTCGTAATTAGAATTGTTGTTGTTGCTGCGAAAGTAGTTCGGAGCTTGGTTGTGGTTGTCACTGTTGCGGGCTGAGGAAAAAAGGGATTTAATGCATTTAATTATGTGAATTGCAGTAAATCGAGGTAAGGGGATGGTACATGAAATCGTGATACACAACTTCGTGTAGGTGACCAGCAAGTGCACTGGGTCGTCCAAGTAATACCTTACGTGAGTAAGGGTCGATCCCACGGAGATTGTCGGGTTGAAGCAAGCTATGGTCACCTTGTAAATCTCAGTCAGGCAGATTCAAATGGTTATGGGGTTTTGATAATTAAAAGAACGAAATAGAACATAAAATAGGATAGAAATACTTATGCAATTCATTGGCAGAAATTTCAGATAAGCGTATGAAGATGCTTTGTTCCCTCTGAGCCTCTGCTTTCCTATTTCCTTCATCCAATCATTCATACTTCTTTCCATGGCAAGTTGTATGTAGGTGGATCACCGTCGTCAATGGCTACCATCCATCCTCTCAGTGAAAATGGTCCTCTACGGTTTCCCGCATGGCTAATCATCTGTCGGTTCTCGATCATGTCGGAATAAGATCCATTGATCCTTTTGCACACTATCACTGCGCCCAACACTCGCGAGTTTGAAGCTCATCACAGTCATCCCATCCCAGTACCTACTCGGAATATCACAGACAAGGTTTAGACTTTCGGGATCTCAAGAATGCTGCCCATGTGATTCTAGCTTATACCACGAAGACTCTGATTGCACGGAATGGAAGCTCTGTTGTCAGGAGAGGCAACCATGCGTCATGAACCAGGAGGCCAAGAGATACGCACTCAAGCTCTTGCAGATAAAACGGAGGTGGTTGTCAGGCACGCGTTCATAAGGAAGGATGATAATGAGTGTCACGGATCATCACATCCATCAGGTTGAAGTACGAGTGAATATCTTAGAATAAGATTAAGCTTGAATTGAATAGAAGAACAATAGTACTTTGCATTAATTCATGAGGAACAGCAGAGCTCCACACCTTAATCTATGGTGTGTAGAAACTCCACCATTGAAAATACATAAGTGATAATGGTGTTCATTGGCTTCGGTCCCAGAGGGGGAACCAGAATAACCAAGACGTCTAATACAATGAGAAAAAGTAATATTTATACTAAAACTAGTAGCTAAGGTTTATAGAGATAAGTAAATGATGCAGAAATCTACTTTCGGGCACACTTGGTGTGTGCTTGGGCTGAGCATTGAAGCTTTCATGTGTTGAGACTTTTCTTGGAGTTAAACGCCAGCTTTGGTGCCATTTGGGTGTTTAACTCCAGCTTGTAACTCAGTTCTGGCGTTTAATGCCAGAATAGGGCAGGAAGTTGGAGTTTAAACGCCAGTTTGCATCGTCAAAACTCGGGCAAAGTATGAACTATTATATATTGCTAGAAAGCCCAGGATGTTTACTTTCCAACGCAATTAAGAGCGCGCCAATTGGGTTTCTGTAGCTCTAGAAAATCCACTTTGAGTGCAGGGAGGTCAAAATCCAACAGCATCTTCAGTCCTTTTTTAGCCTTTGAATAAGATTTTTGTTCAGGTCCCTCAATTTCAGCCAGAAAATACCTGAAATCATAGAAAAATACAAAAACTCATAGTAAAGTCCAGAAATGTGATTTTTGCATAAAAACTAATAAAAATATACTAAAAACTATTTAAATAATACTAAAAACTAACTAAAAACAATGCCAAAAAGCATATAAATTATCCGCTTATCACAACACCAAACTTAAATTGTTGCTTGTCCCCAAGCAACTGAAAACAAAATAGAATAAAAAGAAGAGAATATACAATGAATTCCACAATATCAATGAAACTTAGTCCTAATTAGACGAGCGAGGCTAGTAGCTTTTTGCTTCTGAATAGTTTTGGCATCTCACTTTATCCTTTGAAATTCAAAATGATTGGCATCTATAGGAATTCAGAATTTTGGATAGTGTTATTGATTCTCCTCGTTCAGTATGTTGATTCTTGAACACAGCTACTTTATAAGTCTTGGCCGTGACCCTAAGCACTTTGTTTTCCAGTATTACCATCATCACATAAATGCCACAGACACATAATTGGATGAACCTTTTCAGATTGTGACTCAGCTTTGCTAAAGTCCCCAGTTAGAGGTGTCCAGAGTTCTTAAGCACACTCTTTTGCTTTGGATCACGACTTTAACCACTCAGTCTCAAGCTTTTCACTTGGACCTTCATGACACAAGCACATGGTTAGGGACAGCTTGGTTTAGCCATTTAGCAAGGATTTTATTCCTTTGGGCCCTCCTATCCACTGATGCTCAAAGCCTTGGATCCCTTTTTACCCTTGCCTTTTGGTTTAAAGGGCTATTGGCTTTTTCTTGCTTTTTTTCTTTCTTTTATTTTTCACCATTTTTTTCTTTTTTTTTTCTTTTTTTCGCAAGCTTTGTTATTCACTGCTTTTTCTTGCTTCAAGAATCAATTTCATGATTTTTCAGATTATCAATAACATTTTTCTTTATTCATCATTCTTTCAAGAGCCAACAATTTTAACATTCATAAACTTCACTATAAAAAAATGCACTGTTCAAGCATTCATTAAGAAAACAAAAAGTATTGCCACCACATCAAAATAATTAAACTAATTTCAAGATAAAATTTGAAATTCATGTACTTCTTATTCTTTTGTAATTAGGCACATTTTTCATTTAAGAGAGGTTAAGGATTCATGGAATTATTCATAGCTTTAAGGCATAGGTACTAGACACTAATGATCATGTAATAAAGACACAAACATAAAGCATCAAATTCGAAAAACAGAAAAATAAGAACAAGGAAATCAAAGAACGGGTCCACCTTAGTGATGGCGGCTAGTTCTTCCTCTTGAAGATCCAATGGAACGCCTAAGCTCCTCTATGTCTCTTCCTTGCCTTTGTTGCTCTTCCCTCATGGCTATTTGATCCTCTCTAATTTCATAGAGAATAATAGAGTGCTCTTGGTGCTCCATCCTTAGTTGCTCCATGTTGGAACGCAAATCTCCCAAAGAGGTGTTGAGTTGCTCCCAATAGTTGTGTGGAGGAAAATGCATCCCTTGAGGCATCTCAGGGATTTCTTGATGAGGAACTTCCTCATGCTCTTGTTAAGGTCCATGAGTGGGCTCTCTTATTTGCTCCATCCTCTTTTTGGTGATGGGCTTGTCCTCTTCAATGAGTATGTCTTCCTCTATGACAATTCCAGCTAAACTACATAGGTGACAAATGAAATGAGGAAAGGCTAATCTTGCCAAAGTGGAGGGCTTATCAGCCACCTTGTAGAGTTCTAGAGGTATGATCTCATGAACTTCCACTTCCTCCCCAATCATGATACTATGGATCATGATGGCCCGATCCACAATTACTTCGGATTGGTTTCTAGTAGGAATGGGAGCGTTGGATGAACTCCAACCATCCTCTAGCCACATGCTTAAGGTCTGGTCATCTCAATTGAACCGGCTTGCCTCTTGAGTCTCTTTTCCATTGAGCTCCTTCTACACATATGTCCATGAGGACTTGGTCCAACTTTTGATCAAAGTTGACCCTTCTAGTGTAAGGGCGTGTGTTTTCTTGCATCATTGGCAAGTTGAACGCCAACCTTACATTTTTCGGACTGAAATCTAAGTATTTCCCTCGAACCATTGTAAGCTAATTCTTTGGATTCGGGTTCATACTTTGATCATGGTTCTTAGTGATCCATGCGTTTGCATAGAACTCTTGAACCATTAAGATTTCGACTTGTTGAATGGGGTTGGTAAGAACTTCCTAACCTCTTCTTCGAATCTCATGTCGGATCTCTGGATACTCGTTCCTTTTGAGCATGAAAGGGACCTTGAGGATCACCTTCTTCTTAGCCACAACTTTATAGAAGTGGTCTTGATGGACCTTTGAGATGAATCTCTTCATCTCCCATGACTCGGAGGTGGAAGCTTTTGCCTTCCCTTTCCTCTTTCTAGAGGTTTCTCCGGCCTTAGGTGCCATAAATAGTTATGGAAAAACAAAAAACCAATTCTTTTACCATACTAAACTTAAAAGGTTTGCTCGTCCTCGAGCAAAAGGAGAAAGAAAGAAGGGAAAGAAGAGGAAAATAGAGGAGATGGAGGGTGGTATGCGGTTCGGCCAAGGGGTAGTAGTGGTGTTGGTAATGTGTGAAAATGAAGGAGTGTGGAGGGGTTTATATAGGAGTGGGGGGGGGGGAGAGGTAGGTTCGTGTATTTGGGGTTGGGTTTGGGAGGGAAAAGTGTTTGAATTTGAAAAGTGAGGTAGGTGGGGGGTGGGTTTTTTGGGGAAGAGGGAGGGAGGTGATTGGTGAAGAGAATATAGGGAAGATGATAGGATTTGATAGGTGAGTAGTGTTTTGGGTAGAGTGTTATAGAGATGTGTGAGGGGGAGAAAGAGAGAGGTGGGGTAGGTGGGGATTCTGTGGTGTCCACAGATCCTGAGGTGTCAAGGATTTCTCATCCCTGCACCATTTAGGCGTGTAAACGCCCTCTGTATGCAATACTGGCGTTTAGCGCTAGACTGCTGCTTGTTTCTGGCGTTAAACGCCAGCTTTATACCTTTTCTAGTGTTAAATGCCAAGCTATAGCCTGTTTCTGGCGTTAAACGCCAGTCTGTTGCTTCTTTCTGGCGTTAAATGCTAGTCTGGTGCCCATTTCTGGTGTTAAACGCCCAGAATGGTGCCAAACTGGGCGTTTAACGCCCATCTTGCTACTCTTACTGGCGTTTAAACGCCAGTAAGTTCTTCCTCCAGGGTGTGCTGTTTTTAATGCTGTTTTTGAATTTGCTTTGATTTTTTTGCAGTTGTTTTTGTGACTCTACATGATCATCAACCTAAAAAAAACATAAAATAATAATAAAAAATGGAAATGTAACATAGATAAACAAAAATTGGGTTGCCTCCCAATAAGCGCTTCTTTAATGTCAATAGCTTGATAGTGGGCTCTCATGGAGCCTCACAGATAATCAGAGCATGGTTGTGGCCTCTCAACACCAAACTTAGAGTTTGGTTGTCGCCTCCCAACACCAAACTTAGAGTTTGAATGTGGGGGCTTTGTTTGACTCTGTATTGAGAGAAGCTTTTCATGCTTCTTCTCCACGTGTACAGAAGGAGAACCTTGAGTCTTGAATATAAGGTATTTCTCATTCAATTGAAGGACCAACTCTCCTCTGTCAACATTAATCACAGCTTTTGCTGTGGCTAGAAAAGGTCTGCCTAGGATGATGTATTCATTCTCATCCTTCCCAGTGTCTAGGATTATGAAATCAGCAGGGATGTAAAGGCCTTCAACTTTCACTAGCACGTCCTCTACTAGTCCATAAGCCTGTTTCATTGATTTGTCTGCCAGCTCTAGTGAGATTCTTACAGCTTGTACCTCAAAGATTCCTAGTTTCTCCATTACAGAGAGTGGAATGAGGTTAATACCTGACCCTAGGTCACACACAGCCTTTTCAAAGGTCATGGTGCCTATGGTATATGGTATTAAGAATTTACCAGGATCCTGTTTCTTTTGAGGTAAAGTTTGCTGAACCCAGGTATTCAGTTCATTAATGAGCAATGGAGGTTCATCCTCCCAAGTCTCATTACCAAATAGCTTGGCATTCAGCTTCATGATTGCTCCTAAATACTGGGCAACTCGCCCTTCAGCAATGTCTTCATCCTCTTCAGAAGATGAAAAGTTATCAGAGCTCATGAATGGTAAAAGAAAGTTCAATGGAATCTCTATGGTCTCTATATGAGTCTCAGATTCCTGTGGTTCCTCATTGAGGTACTCCTTAATGGCCAGTGGACATTCCCTGAGGTCTTCCTCACTGGGAATCATCGCCTTTTCACTCTCTCCATGTTTGGCCATGTTGGTCACGGTTTTGGCCTTACACTCTCTTTTGGGATTTTCTTCTGTATTGCTTGGGAGAGTGCTAGGAGGAGTTTCAGTAACCCTTTTACTCAGCTGACCTACTTGTGCCTCCAAGTTTCTAATGGAGGACCTTGTTTCATTCATGAAACTGAGAGTGACCTTAGATAGATCAGAGACTATATTTGCTAAGCTAGATGGATTTTGCTCAGAATTCTCTGTCTGTTGCTGAGAGGATAATGAAAAAGGCTTGCCATTGCTAAACCTATTTCTTCCACCATTATTATTGTTAAAGCCTTGTTGAGGCTTTTGTTGATCATTCCATGAGAAATTTGGATGATTTCTCCATGACGGATTATAGGTATTTCCATAGGCTTCACCCATGTAATTCACCTTTGCCATTGCAGGGTTCTCAGGATCATAAGCTTCTTCTTCAGAAGATAATTCTTTAGTACTGTTGGATGCAGCTTGCAATCCATTCAGACTCTGAGAAATCATATTGACTTGCTGAGTCAACATTTTGTTTTGAGCCAATATGGCATTTAGAGCATCAATTTCAAGAACTCCCTTCTTCTGAGGCATCCCATTATTCACAGGATTCCTTTCAGAGGTGTACATGAACTGGTTATTTGCAACCATTTCAATATGTTCCTGAGCTTCTGTAGGTGTTTTCTTTAGGTGAATAGATCTACCTGCAGAATGGTCCAATGACATCTTAGACAATTCAGACAGACCATCATAGAATATATCCAGGATGGTCCATTCTGAGAGCATGTCAGAAGGACACTTTTTTTGTCAGTTGCTTGTATCTTTCCCAAGCTTCATAGAGGGATTCACCTTCTTTCTGCCTGAAGGTTTGAACATCCACTCTAAGCTTGCTCAGCTTTTGAGTAGGAAAGAATTTGGCTAATAAAGCCGTGATCAACTTATCCCAAGAGTTCAGGCTATCTCTAGGTTGAGAGTCTAACCATATTCTAACTTTGTCTCTTACAGCAAAAGGGAAAAGCATAAGCTTGTAGACCTCGGGATAAACTCCATTGGTCTTAACAGTATCATAGATCTACAAGAATTCAGTTAAGAATTGAAAAGGATCTTCTGATGAAAGTCCATAAAACTTGCAATTTTGTTGCATCAGAGAAACTAATTGAGGCTTTAGCTCAAAATTGTTTGCTCCAATGGCAGGGATTGAGATGCTTCTTCCATGGAAGTTAGAAGTTGGTGCAGTGTAGTCACTAAGCATCTTCCTTGTATTGTTGGCATTGTTGTTATTTTCGGCTGTAATGTCTTCTTCTTTTTCAAAAATTTCTGTTAGGTTCTCTCCGGAGAGTTGTGCTTTAGCTTCTCTTAACTTCCTCTTAAGAGTCCTTTCAGGTTCAGGACCAGCTTCAACAAGAATGCCTTTATCTTTGTTCCTACTCATATGAAGGAGAAGAAAACAAAGAAAGTATGGAATTCTCTATGTCACAGTATATAGATTCCTTGATGTGTCAGAGGAAAAGAAGAATAGAAGGATGAGGTAGAAAGAGGAATTTGAACTTATAGAGAGGGAGGGGGTCCGAATTATTAAAGGAGGATAGGTGTTAGTGATTAAATAGAAAGAGATGGGAGAGAGAAGAAATTCGAAAATTAAAATTAAAATAATTAGTTAATTAAAAAGATTTTTGAAAAATGGTTAATGGTTTTCGAAAATCAAAAGTGAGAAAGTGGTTAGGTGGTTTTGAAAAAGATAAGAAATACTAAATTTGAAAAGATAAGAAGTTAGAAAGAGATTTTGAAATTAGAATTTTAAAAAGATGTGATTTGAAAAAGATTGGATTGAAAAAGAAATTTTTTGAAAAGATATGATTGAAAAAGATTTGATTTTTAAAAAGATATGATGGAAAAGATATGGTTGAAAAAGATTTTTGAAAAGATTTGATTTTTAAAATTGATGACTTAGACTAACAAGAAACTAAAAGATATGATTCTAAAATTCAAATATTGAACCTTTCTTAACAAGAAAGTATCAAACTTAAAATTTTTGAATTACAACATTAATTGTTAGCAAGGATTTTCAAAAATATTAAAAGAAAAATGAAAAAGATTTGATTTTGAAAAAGATATGATTGATATGAGAGGATATGAAAAAGATAAGATTTTGAAAAATTAGTTTTAAAACTTGAAGATTTGAAAAAGATTTGAATTGAAAACAAAACTACCTCTTTGGTGCTATCCTAGCGTTAAACGCCAAGAATGGTATCCATTCTGGCATTTAACGCCCACTTGTCTACCTCTTTGGGCGTTAAACGCCCAGCCAGATACCTTGGCTGGCGTTCAAACGCCAGAATTCCTTCTTCACTGGGCGTTTTGAACGCTAGCTTTTTCTCTGTGATTTCTCTGCTGTATGTTCTAAATCTTCAATTCTCTATATTATTGACTTGAAAAGACATCATTTTGAATTTTTTTTGAATTTTTAATGAGGAGAAAGAAAAACAACAAAATGAACTAATCATGAAAAATTAGAATCAAACAGATAATGCATGCAAGAACACTTTGAATGTCAAGATGAACACCAAGAACACTTTGAAGATCATGATGAACATCAAGAACATATTTTTGAAAATTTTTAAGAAAAGAGAGACATGAAAGACACAAAACTTAGAAATTTTCATACTTGAGACACTAACAATTTGAGAATGCACATGAGAAACAACAAAAGCCACAAATCAAGAGAATTTAAAGATCAGACAAAGAAAATCATCAAGAACAACTTGAAGATCAATGAAGAACACAATGCATGTATTTTCGAAAAATGCAAGAAAAATAGAAACATACAATTGACACCAAATTTGAAAATTGACACTAGACTCAAATAAGAAAAACACAATATTTTTTATTTTTATGATTTAAAATTTTTTTGTGATTTTTCGAAAATATTTTTTTCTGAAAAGGGAAATAAGAAACTCAAAATTTTTAATAAGAATTCCAGGAATCATGAAATGTTAGTCTAAAGCTTCAGTCTAAAAAGATTAGACATGGTTAACCAAGCTTTAGCAGGACATTACATACAACAGCCAAATTGATGAGAATCAACTGGCTCCTGTGATGATAAAAGCATCATCTGAAACTCTAGAATTCATTCTTAAGAATTCTGAAGAACAAAATAAAAAAGAAAAATACCTAATCTAAGCAACAAGATGAGCCGTCAGTTGTCCAAACTCGAACAATCCCCGGCAACGGCGCCAAAAACTTGGTACACGAAATCGTGATACACAACTTTGTGCAGCTGACTAGCAAGTACACTGGGTCGTCCAAGTAATACCTTACGTGAGTAAGGGTCGATCCCACGGAGATTGTCGGCTTGAAGCAACCTATGGTCACTTTGTAAATCTCAGTCAGGAGGATTCAAATGGTTATGGGGTTTTGATAATTAAAAGAACGAAATAGAACATAAAATAGGATAGAAATACTTATGTAATTCATTGGTGGGAATTTCAGATAAGCGTATGAAGATGCTTTGTTCCCTCTGAGCCTCTGCTTTCCTATTGCCTTCATCCAATCATTCATACTCCTTTCTATGGTAAGCTGTATGTAGGTGGATCACCGTCGTCAATGGCTACCATCCATCCTCTCAGTGAAAATGGTCCTCTACGATTTCCCGCATGGCTAATCATCTGTCGGTTCTCGATCATGTCGGAATAAGATCCATTGATCCTTTTGCACACTGTCACTGCGCCCAACACTCGCGAGTTTGAAGCTCGTCACAGTCATCCCATCCCAGATCATACTCAGAATACCACAGACAAGGTTTAGACTTTTCGGATCTCAAGAATGCTGCCCATGTGATTCTAGCTTATACCACGAAGACTCTGATTGCGCGGAATGGAAGCTCTGTTGTCAGGAGAGGTAACCATGCGTCTTGAACCAGGAGGCCAAGAGATACGCACTCAAGCTCTCGCAAATAGAACGGAGGTGGTTGTCAGGAACGCGTTCATAAGGAAGGATGATGATGAGTGTCACGGATCATCACATCCATCAGGTTGAAGTACGAGTGAATATCTTAGAATAAGAATAAGCATGAATTGAATAGAAGAACAATAGTACTTTGCATTAATTCATGAGGAACAGCAGAGCTCCACACCTTAATCTATGGTGTGTAAAAACTTCACTATTGAAAATACATAAGTGATAATAGTGTTCATTGGCTTCGGCCCCAGATGGGGAACCAGAATAACCAAAACATCTAATACAATGAGAAAAAGTAATATTTATACTAAAACTAGTAGCTAAGGTTTACAGAGATAAGTAAATGATGCAGAAATCCACTTCTGGGCCCACTTGGTGTGTGCTTGGACTGAGCAGTGAAGCTTTCATGTGTAGAGACTTTTCTTGGAGTTAAACGCCAGCTTTGGTACCAGTTTGGGCGTTTAACTCCAGCTTGTAACTCAGTTCTGGCGTTTAACGCCAGAATTGGACAGGAAGTTGGCGTTTAAATGCCAGTTTGCGTCATCAAAACTCAGAAAAAGTATGAACTATTATATATTGCTGGAAAGCCCAGGATGTCTACTTTCTAACGCAATTGAGAGCGCGCCAATTGATCTTCTATAGCTCCAGAAAATCCACTTCGAGTACAGGGAGGTCAGAATCCAACAGCATCTTTAGTCCTTTTTCAGCCTCTGAATTAGACTTTTGCTCAGGTCCCTCAATTTCAGCCAGAAAATACCTGAAATCACAGAAAAATATAAAAACTCATAGTAAAGTCCAGAAATATAATTTTTGCATAAAAAATAATAAAAATATACTAAAAACTAAGTAAATCATACTAAAAACTACCTAAAAACAATGCCAAAAAGCGTATAAATTATCCGCTCATCAGGGACTTTCCTTAAACTTATTTTATTCTCAAGAAAGGTTACAAATCGATATTGATGCAAATAATATATTTTTGGTGATTATGTGAGTCTTATGGATTGAATTAAATTGTTTTGGATAAATGATTGATTTATTGATTAATTAAATTAGTTTTTGAATTGTGATTCAATGATTATTGAGCGTTTGAACGCATATTGATAATTGAGGTTGAATTGTTGTGATTTACTGGATTGGTTTTTTGAATTCTGGGTTTTTTTTAAATTTTCTTGGGTTGAGTTGCAGTTGTTGAGATAATGATTTATTGGAAATGATTTGAATGACCGAGAGGTGTTTTGTTTGGTTGTTGGGACCCTTGAAGGGTGGTAAAGTTCGAATTTTAGAGGAAATGTGCCGAAATTTTTATAAAATTATGAGATTTTATTTGAAGCGTTATTTAAAAGAAAATTTGATTTAATAATCATATTATTTGATTTCAATTTATTACAGAAAGGGTCATGTTTTCAGTTCGATTCATTAAGACAAGAATTATGTTTTGAGTTTTATTTATTAAGAAAGGAATTATGTTTTGAGTTTGATTTATTAGAAAAAGTATTATGTTTTGAGTTTAATTTATTAAGAAAAGGATTCTGTTTTGAGTTTAATTTATTAAAAAAGAAGTTATGATTTGAGATCGATTTATTACGAAAAGGGTTTTGTTTTAAGTTTGATTTATTAAAAAAAGAATTATGATTTAAATTTGATTTATTAAGAAAAGGATTTTCTTTTGAGTTTGATTTATTAAGAAAAAGATTATGTTCTGAGCTCGACTCCATATGAAAAGAACTATGTCTTGAGTTTGATTAAAGAATCCCATTTTTAGAAGTTTTGGTGAACTTATAGTATTTGAATTTGATTGGTGAAGAAAGATGATTTTGGATTTTTGGAAAATTATTGAACTTGAGAATGAATTTAAAAGGGAGCTTTAAGCAATTATTTCAAATCTGAGAGTTGCTTTTAGGAATTTCAAACAGAATTGAAGAACAGATTTTCGAAATTGATTTGAGACTCTTGATTTGGTGAAAAGGAGTTTTATGAAAGAGAAATAGATTTGAATTATTCTTAAAAAAGAGATTGTGATACTTGAGCTTTCGAGGTGGACGTAAGGATTGTTGTTTTATCCCGCTTGCTCCCGGTTGGTATTTGAGTTTCTTGGTTAGAGGTGAGGACGGTGGTATTGTCCCGCTCACGTAAAAGTGAGTTGAGATTGAGGATTCTCTCTCTTGCTGCGATAGACAAGTTGAGGTTGAGAATTCCCTTTCTTGTTGTGGTGGATAAGCTCGAGGTTGAGGATTCCCTTTCTTGTCACACCGGGGGAGTTAGATGGAAAGTTGAGGATTTTTTTCGGTTCAATTCTGCATTATTATTTCATTTTTTGGTTATGATTAAGATTGTGTTCAATTACGTTTGATGAAATGAGATTTGGATTGACGTTATGAAGATGATGGTTTGATCCCGCTCACGAATAAACAAGTTGAGGTTGATGATTTTCTCTCTTGTTGCGGTGGACAAGCAGGGTTGAGGATTTCCTCTCTTGTTACATCAGAAAATTAAATAGAGAAGGTTGGGGGATTTCCTTCAATTTAATTTCTGTCTGTGGTATGAATGAGTTAGGTTGAGAATTCCTTATCGTTACGTCATAGTCTCTCTCTAATTGGGAGGTTGAGAATTCCCTCCTGGAAGGTTGAGGATTCCCTTCATGAGATGATATCCGGATCAGCTATTGGGTGTGTCGGGTTTAGCTGTATAACCGACAGATGAGCTCATTGGCCATATGGCAGGCATGCATCATATGCATTTTTTTGGATAATTAATTGTTAATGTTTTGAATAGATTAATAAGATGAGCGATAATGACTGCAATTGAAATAAATTCTTTTCTTATACATATCCTCCTATGACAATTCTTAAAAACCCTTTATTGAGGACCAACGAGGACGATGCTTTCACCCTCTGTAGATTTTTCTTTTCAGGACGGATGAAGAGTTTAAGGAATTGCTTCTGTGAATCTAATTGTGTTGTATATCGTTGTATATATTATAGTTTTTCCTTGCCTTTATTATTATATTTTGTAAGAAGGATGGGAGTTGTAATGATACGTATGCTTATACTATTTATAAGTTACTTGTATATGAAGTCTGGTATGTGTGTATATATATATATATGAGGAATGTGATTGAATTTGGTTATATAGGAATGTTTGATAAAGAAAAAGTATTTTTCGATTTTTCAAAGAAAACAGCGATATGATTTTAAGTCAAAGGCTCCTATTCTATTATTAAGTATATAGAAGTCGTCGTAATATACTTGCTATCAGTGTGTTGCAGCCAAAAGCGCGACATTTTGATAGTAAGGGTGTTACATCACGGGAAACACACGTCATCTAACGGTGTCAGCCATGCCTTCCAAGTTCATTCTGGCTTTAAAGGCCATTAAGTACTCTTGTGGATCCTTGGTTCCATCATACCTCATGTTCGTTGGCTTGTAGAAGTTTTTTCGCAGCTGGACCTTGAGGATGGATGGGTGAAAAGGAGTGGCCCCCATTATAATGGGATCTCGCCGTTTCTTCTTCCGATCTCCTCTTCGTTCTCCACAGGCTACTGATCTGCCATGAGTGTAGGTGAGGGAGTGAGCATTTGTTCGATCGCGCTCATCGTCCCTCTTGGTGCTGTGTTGGCGATCTTCCGACCTCCTTGATGGGGATCGGGTACGTGAAAGGCTCGGATGGGTCTCTGAACGTGAACGAGAGTCTTAGTTATACATTAGATAGTAGCGGTCTTTCGCCGCCAGTTCCCTCTCCAAGTTATAGACCCTGTGCCTGAGCTCTTGCATGAATCGAGAGTTGTCACCGCCGATACCGCCAAGCGGGTACATTTTCAGAGATCGGGTATGGGAGTCACTGGTAAGTACACCGGGTCGTACCAAGTAATACCAAAGATGAGTGAGGGTCGATCCCACGAGGATTGATGAATTAAGCAACAATAGTTAAGTGATTTACTTAGTTAGACAAGCAGAAAATAGTGTTTGAGTGTTCAAAAGTATTAAACAGTAATTCAGAGAATCAGAAAGCAAGCAATAAATTGAGGTAAAATATATATAGAGTAACAGTTAAGGCTTCAGAGTTATCTATCTTCCGGATTGACTTTTCTTACTAGCTATTTTAATCATCCAAGATTTAATTCATGGCAAACTATATGTGACTAAACCCTAATTCCTTAGACCTTTTTAGTCTCCTCTAAAATTCATCAACCGCCAATTCCTTGGTCACTTAATTCCAATTAGAGGGTGAATTTCAATTCTAGTTTATATGCCACAGAAATCATGATTACCCAAATATAAGAGGATTATATGTCACATATCCTGTTAAGTCTAGATAATTAGAAATTTAGGAGAAATTGTTTTCAAGATGTTGTTCAAGTAAAGAGCTTTTCCAAGTTATACAAGAACTCAATTAGAACAAGGGTCATACTTCCATTCCACCCAAATTCATAATATAAAGAACGAAAACAATTCTTGAATTATAAATCAGTACATGAATTAAAATAGAAAAATAATAGTATCAATCCATACAATAGACAGAGCTCTTAACCTTAACAGTGGAGGTTCAGTTGCTCATGGTTCAGAGAGAAAACTAGGATTCAGGTAAATAATATCTTTTCCTACTTTAAATAAAATAAAGTTTAAATCAGAATTAATAGGAGATCGCGTGCTTACTTCTTGGAGAGTTGGGGACCACTTGATTCCTTAATAATCCACGTCTAACTTGAGAAATCTCAAGTTAGGCGCAGCCTTGGCCGACTTGATGGAGAAGAAGTATGAACTATTATATATCATTGGAAAGCTCTGGAAGTTAGCTTTCCAACGCCACTAGAATCACGTCAATTGGATCTCTGTAGCTTGAGTTATTCAGGTTTGAGTGCAGAGAGGTCAAGGTTGACAGCATCATTCGCCTTCTTCTCTTTTTCTGTGGAAACTCCATCAAATCCATCCAAATTCTACCTAATATAAACAGAATTGCACACGAATCAAAGTAGCATCCATAGTGGCTAAAAGATAATTAATTATTGATTAAACTCAACAAATTAAATGAAAATTCACTAGGAAAAGGTAGGAAAGATGCTCACGCATCAGTCACCTTGGTGAGAGGGGGTCCTTCGACGTTCCCGGGAAGTTCCTGAACTCACTTTGCTCCTAAGGCGCCCCCCGGGATGCCCGGTAGCTCCTCCCTCCTCTCGTACTTCCTCTATACAAAGGATAAGCTCCATGCTTGCGTCAGGTACCTACAGACAGCGCCAATGTTCGGTTACTCGTTGGGATGAGATGTCGGTCAGGTGGCTATTCGAGAGCAACTAGAGGGTGTAAGGTGTCTAGACTTAGGTGCGAGTTTAGCAAGGAAGAGTGCAACCATGATCATCAGTGGGTTGGCGGGTGGGGCCACCTTAGGGGGAGGGGTAGGACTGGCTAGTCGAGAACAATTGGCAGGTGTAAGGTGTCTGGTCCTGGGCCCAAGCTTGGCAAGGAGGAGTGCAACCACGATCTTCGGTAGGTCGGTGGATGGGATACCTGCAAAGACACTCCGATGTTAAAGCATGTGTCCATACGATAAGGAAGCTAATTAGGGTGAAGGATGACATACGTTGAGGGAGGGGTAGGTCCCTACCCTTTTATACCTTGTACACGGATGGGCCCTTTTGCTTGGGCTCATCTGCCTAGTAGTTTTCGCCAGCTGTCTAGGTCTTTCTTAGGAGGTGATATGACGCGTGCGTCACTTTAGCTCGTACGAGTTAGGGACTCGTCAGGTTGCCAGTAGGGGTGTTCAAAACTGATCTGGACCAAACTAAACAGATGAACCGAACCGAAAAAACCAAAAACCGAATTAACCGAAAATAAAAAAAACTGAAAAATGATGTGTTCCTGTTTTTTTGCGGTTCGGTTCGGTTTTCGGTTTTCACCACCAAAACCCTAACCGAACCGAACCGAACCGGTTCTTCTCAGAACCCTAAAATTAAAAACTACCTACCCCACCCCCAGACCCAGACGGCCAGACCCCCATCCCCCCAATTCCAAATGCGTCCTTCTCCTTCCCCAAACCCATGCGCGAGTCCCTCTCCAAATCCCTCTCCAAATCCCAGATCGGAGCCAGCCTAAGCCAGTGAGCCACCATATCTCATTATCTCGCCCTCTGCGTCTGCGGCCTGCGCACCCAATCACCCAGCCACGGATCCAGCCTGAGCCACCCACCCCCTTCAGAGTCGAAGCCTTCCTCAGTTCCTCCAAATCCCACTGCCGAACAGAGGAGATCTCCCCCCACCGGTACACCACGAAGATGAAGACCCAGCTCAAGTGCTCAACACAACACCTCGCCTGGCTCGCCACCTACCCACCCAGCCTCCACCCAGCAGCGTTTCTGGAGCCACTTCCGACCTCGCCACCTCCGACCTCGCCGCCTCCACCCAGCAGCGTTTCTGGAGCCCACCCACCCAGCCACCGATTCAAGTGCATATAGAGCCCGAGCCATCTATTCAGGTAAACTTTGCTGATTTGTTGTTTAGTTTAGGCCTAGGGTTATCAGTTTATCAATTTATTGTTTATTGCTGATTTATTGTTTATTGCTGGTTATGGATTTAAATTTCAGTTTAGGCCTAGGGTTATCATTATTGATTTGTTCAGATTATCAGGTTTTGTTCAGTTTATTGCTTGTTTATTGCTGCTTAATGATTTAAACTTCAGTTGCTTGTTTATTGCTGCTTAATAATTTAAACTTCAGTTGTTGGTTTCTGTGCTTGATTTATTATTCAAATTATCAGGTTTTGTTCAGTTAATTCTTGCTAGTTATTGATTTGTTCAGATTATCAGGTTTTGTTCAGTTTATTGCTTGTTTATTACTGCTTAATGATTTAAACTTCAGTTGCTTGTTTCTGTGCTTAATTTATTGTTCAGATTATCTGGTTTTGTTCAGTTTATTGCTTGTTTATTGCTGCTTAATGATTTAAACTTCAGTTGCTTGGTTTTTTATTTTCAGTTGTTTATAGCAGTACTACTGTGTTTCTGGCCTGGCCACCCACAACACAGCAGCCACCGATTGGCCTTCTTCCAATGCTCTTCCTCCTTCCCATCCACTTGACTTCAGGTTTGATTTTCTCTCCTTCTATATATCTAAAGCAATTAGACATATTGGGTTTATAATTATGAAATAGTTAGGGTTTGATTTTGTTAATTATAATTTCTATGATTCTGAATTGCTAGATTTGTTTAGGATTTTGTTAATTTCTTGTTAATAACTCTGATTCTGTGCTTCTGAGTTGCTGGGTTCAAATTTGCTTGTTTTGCTTAGTTCAAGTTCTGTGATTCTCTGATTCTGTGATTCTGATCTGTGATTATGTGATTTTGAATTGATTTTCGGTTTTCTGCACTTATTTTGCTTGTTTTGAAATTTTGTTAATAATACTAATGATTACTGTGCTTGTTTAATGATTTTGTTAATTTGAGTTGTTTGTTTTGAGTTGATTTTGTGATTTAATTTATTAATAATTATGATTCTGTGATTCTGAGCTGCTGGGTTTAATTTATTTTTGCTTGTTTTGAGTTAATTTTGTAATTTATTTGTATTCAATTTATGTTCAATCTATTTGTTCATTGTTGTTGATTGTTGTTCATTATTTGTTCATTGTTGCTGATTGATGTTCATTGTTCATTGTTGTTGAATGCTAGTAATTTTTTATTTTGTTGTGTTTCTGCTTCTATTTTTTTAATTATTTGTTTATTGTTGTTCATTGTTCATTGTTGTTGATTCCTAGTATTTGTTATTCATTATTTGGTATTGGTCTTTGGCAGGATATAAGAAGAGAACTTGGAATCAATATAATTGATGAACAGAAGGTGCAATTGTCGAAGGTAATTGGTCTTTCTACACATGTCTCGGTTGCGGCTTGTAGTTTCAAGAGAACTAGGTGGGCACAATGTATTTATGTATTGCCACTACAAGAAAAACACCCATTCAAGTACATTTGAAAAGTGTAGCCAAAAACGTAAAAAAGTGATGCCTTAGGAAAAGGCTACGTTTTTTAGGCTTCGGAGACACTTTTGTAGGGGATGCCTATACTAGTGTTGCCTATTCTCAAAGGCTACGCTTTTCTGCACCAAGGGTTACGCTTTTGGCGTTTGGGAATAGGCTACGCTTTTCAAGTGATGCTGTCCAGGACCAAAGGCTACGCTTTTCAGCACTAATAATTACCAGAATTCAAAAGAATAGGCTACACTTTTCAAGGTTACTGCATCACTTTATAAACGTAACAAATAGTATACTTATAGCTACTCTATATAAGTGTAGCCTTAGGTCCCTCATTATTTTTTTTTAATTTTTGATATATATATATATATATATATATATATATATATATATATATATATATATATTCCAATAATCTTTTGTACAATATAATACTTAATAATATAATTACATATATAATTTTGTATTTTTAGTTAAATGAATTAAATAAAATAAAATAAAAATAAATATAAAATTATACTAAATTTATTTAAATAATAAAAATTATCTGTAAACAAAATATATTTATAAAGAACCAAAAATATTAAAATGAAATTAATTTTGAATATTCATACATCTCACACCAAATTAAGCATAGTCATATCAAAATAAGCAAGAGACCACTTAGAATTTACTACTAATACTCTACGAAAAACTAAAATATTATATCTTACATAAGTATTTTCTAATAACTAAACCATATTCCACAATCCATGAATCTCTTCCTCTTGTTGCTACTGTTTGGTCTTCATGTCTCCAAGTTCATCTTTTAAAGTTGTCGCTTTTTCTTTGAGCTGTTGCTTTAAAATGTGGTGACCACAGAAAATAACTCAAATCTGCAATCAATTCCAGCAACCAAGTGAATCCTTTTTTAACTTATAAAGTCTAAAGGCAGCAACTTTGACAGGCAACAACAAAAGAATCACCCCATCAATAAAAGAATAACCTATAACTCATCAAATCCCAAATGCCAATATCTCTTACAAGCATTGTTTATAGCATTCATAGCCATCCTAAAAGGCATAAAGATATAGCAGTGAAAGCTTACCAAACCTACTACTCTTTTTATTAACCTCCTAATATGTACGCTCAACTTCACATTAATATATATACACACATATATATCCATTGGAATTTAGTTAAATTTAGTTAAATTCATACATTTAGTTAAATTCATACATTTATTGTCAATTGTGCCAACAAGTGTTGTTTTAGACAAAAAAATTTCATAAGACAAAAATATATAAGTGGAAAATTAAAAGATAACAGTCAAATAGCAATCACAAAGAGCAGAACCATTTGTCCTAATTGGCTTTTGAAACTAACAGTTTAAAACTACATTATGCACATAACTCTGACTAAGCCAATTAGATTCCAGCCACAATACAATTCTACAAAATTTAATCAGAATGTAGCACATAACATTAACATACCTTAACTGCAAGTTCTCCAATAGCCCAGCATGCATTATTTGCTATTGAAATAGCCTGATAAACCAGGCTGCAAAACAAGGAAAGAAGCAGTTCATATGGAAATTCATTAGACACAAAAGAGCACAATCGGTTTTATCATTCTACCTGCCCCAGTTTCGGACATCTGTCCCTCCTCCGAGTCCAAGTCCTTCCATACTAACTACAACAACACAAACACCATCATGTCAGTAAACAAAATAACTATATATTCTTAATCAGCTGAGGAATTTTGTAGAAGAAAAATTCTACAGATCGATGCAAAGTGAAGAAAACACAAGTCCTCAACCTGAGCCATTACTTGAGCAGCATCCTATCTTTTTCAATAGTCTTCGGTACTACCTATACCACAAAGAAAACCAGTTTATATTAAGCTATTCAACAACAAAGTGTTTTCATAAGTCATAACCAAATCAAATAACTCCTAAGCGATTTCGTAAATTTTGTATTAGGTCTTCTCTCTTTAAAGCCAAGATAAATCCAAGATAAATCCTAAAAAGTTAAAACCCCAACACCAACAAGCATGGTTAATGAAATTGCATAATAAAATCATACATCTGAAGAGCTAACATGGCGAGGGGTGATGGAGCCTCCAATCTGCACCAGTCCATCAGCGGTGAACAATGTAATTCTATCCTCATGAACCCATTGAATTTCTGAGAAATCATTGAAACAAATTAGCAATATAGTACTTAGCAAATAAATTACACCTGTAACAATCCAAATGAATACCATCTATCGTACATTCTTATTCATTTCTTAGCTTGTTTAGCCTAATACCCTTTTGGCGACCGGTTTTCTATCTAAAGATTAATATCACAAACGGACTCGGACTCACACAAATTTCAAGTCCACATGTTCGTATTAAACTCAAGTTTCTAAAGGTCTAGAAATCATATTTTTCTGGGCAGTCTATCTCCAGCTATTGAGGAAAAACCGAGACTGTTATTCTAGGTTTGTAGGAACAGCACCTTGCTGTCTTGTTATGTGGTTTTTATGTTGTGAAAGCCTACGCACGGACTATCTCTCTTATCAAAGTAACTCTAGAGATCCTAACCTTTACTTTGAATTATATTTTACTACATTTGGACCAGAATTGAATTTTATACAAGGTTTTAAAATTCTGCTACTGCACTTGTAAAGATTCAGAAAAACAGCAAGCAGCAGCGTTTTTATAAAATCCATAATAATTTCAATTCTAATCCGCTGCTTCTAAATTTTGGGTAGATTACACTCAACTTTCCTAAGTTTCAAAACAAACAAGTTTTAAGTTCATATCACTTCATTTGATTAATTATTCTCCATTGGAAGTAATGCCCTGTTTTCATAAATCAGTTTAGAATTTCCAGCAAGCAACCCAGCTTCCAAGTGACTTAATTAAGTCTACAAAATAGATATGAATATGAAATTTGTACTCAATTAAAGTGAAGATGCAGATCTTCAAACCCCTTTGGTGGCAACTTAAAATGTTACGTAAAACAAAAGTTCCAGTGGTTTGAAATCAATGTTGCAGAACCAGAAAACCAGAAAAATTCTGCAGCAGCTACTGTTTTCAAAAATTCATATCTTTTAAACCACTTGGCCAATCCCTTGAAATTTTTATGGCACATTCAAGACACACCTGAGTTTTACAGAAAAATAATTTTATCCAAAAAGGTGGTCTGGACTATTACCAGAATTTATTTTAAGTCACTGCCAAATATGCAGAAATTCTGCATCAAGTAATTCCAACAACCTCACATACCAAATCTTATATTTAAGCCAAAAACTCCCCTAAAACCATAATTCCAACTTTCTTGTGACTAACCAAAGTTGCTAGAGTGATTAGCGCAGTCCCAAAAATCCAGAGTCAATATTTTCCAAGTTTTCAAGTGCTTATACACAAGTGAACATTCATTTTTCTGCATCATGTTAAAAACAGAATTTTCACATGTACTTTCTATCATTCATTCACATAATAAATCATCATTCATCATCATCCAACTGGGTTTAGTTATAACAGAACCCATCTCAAGCACAACAACTTATACTACCAACTAATTCAATCATAAACATGGCCTTTAGCCTTCAAGTAAATTCTGCACATAGCAACTTAAAACCCCAAATAACATTATCAAACCTACAATTCACCAACAGCACCATCAATCAGTCACAAACATATCCTTCTAAACACTCAAACCCTTACCTCTTTTGAAGTTCAAAATTCTGTTTGTGCTTCTTCCTTGAATTAAAAATCCTAGCCACACAAAATTGAAGTTTCGGTCACTCCTCCCTTCTCCCTCAACTCCGTTTCATTCTTTTCTTTCTTCTATTTGTGTGTGTCTGTGATGACCCAGATGAAGCAAGCACTCATATAAGTAGAAGAAGAAGTGGAGGAACTTGTCCTGTCTCTCCTTCTTTCCGTCTTGGTTCTGCTCTCTCTCTCTCCCTCTCTTTGCTGCCTTCTGTTTCTTACTCTGATGAAGGCAATCTCAGTTATCGATCAATTAAAACTTAAAAAGTACCAAATGCCATGAATCCAAAAAGCACTGCACCCTTTAATAACCTAAAAATCCTCTGAAAGTTTATAAATTATACTTGAAGAATACCTAACTCAACTAAAGCAGCAAAATCACTAGGCCTTGAAGAAACAAAATAACCATAACTTAGAGCACATAAACATCGAAAAGAAGAAGCAAAAGCTCCACCATTTCATTTCAACAAAACTAATTTTAATTTTCAAGATTTCAGCTCAAATATTCTAAAAAAGCACACACATTTGAGTATTATATATACAAAAATATGTTTCACAACTTGCACAATCACAACTAGCACTGCAGAATCAAATTCCGCAATTGAAATGAACTTCAATTACAACAATTAGTGAAAGAAAAATCCAGCTACTTGAATGAAATTTCAGGAAAAAGAAGGAAAGATTACCAGAGTCGGATTGGAACCACGGGAAAGATCGAAAAAGATCATCACCGGATAGGTTGGAAGAGTCATCGGTGGCTTTGACCACGATATGATGGCGAGAAGAACGAGATGATGAGAAATTTAATGAGGATCTGAAAAGCGGGGAGAGAGGAGATGATAGCGTGGAACGAGAAATTGATGCAAGAGAAGAAGGAAATCTGAATCTTGAGGAGATGATAGCGGTGGAAGAAGCCCTAGCAATGGCGGTGGAGTTTCAGCGGCGACCAAGCACCCCTTTCTTCTCTCCTCCATCGCGTTTTCTCTCTCCCTCGAGCTCTCTTTCACTGGCGCTCGACAGCGGTGGAGCCATATGCGGCGTCGTCGTTTCTTTTCTTCCTTCCCCTCTCCTCTCTTCTTCTCTTCTTCTTCCTGTGCTCCCCTTTTCTGATTTCTTCTCTTTCGTGTGTGTGAGTTGAGGGAGGATGAGAGTGCGTGAGTGAGGCTGAATGGATACGAAAAGGGGGGAAAATTTTACCTAATGTGAGAGCGCAGCGAACAGAAGCGACGATGAAGACTAGTGATGGCGTGGTGAGTGGTGAGTGACGAATATGAGTGACTGGTGGAGATGGTGAGTGGTGAGTGGTGAGTGTTGACTAGTGATGGCGATCCCTTTCTCTGATTTGGGGGTGATGAGTGGCGCGAAGAATTGAAAAGCTAAGGGTAGTGATGATCGAGTGTTATGTTTTCAGTGGCTAAGGGTTATGTTTTCTGATTTGGCTAAGTGTTTGTACGCATGTATCATTTGGGGAAAATTCAAAAAATTTACTAAGTGTTATTGGACATTTCAGTTAGATATATTAGGCAACACTTTTGAAGCGCATCCAAAACTTAATAAATAGGCTACTCTTAAAAAGCGCTCTCTTTGATATAAAAGTGTACCCATAGATATTAACATACGGTTACGCTTTATAAGTGATTTCTATAATATCTAAGGCTACACTTTTTAAATGATGCCAGAATTGTGTTTCCTTTTCTCTAAAAAACAGGCAACACTGAGAAAAGCGTAGCCTATTCTATGAATAGGCTACGCTTTTCAAATGTAGCTTAAAAAAAGTGTGGCTGAATGGGTATTTTTCTTGTAGTGTGCCTGCCTTTTTTGTGAGAAAGTGCATTTGAATTGTAAGTTATAAAGTTCTTTGTACTATGAAAGATGTCTTCAACATTCTAAATATATTGATATAATGGTATTAAAAATAGAAAGGAAGAATTTTATTGTTGTATATACCTTTAGATGTGTTCTTTTCTTGCATAATGCAATGACACTTCTGTTAGCCTTGTGTTATTTTGTGTCATTTAATAGAGTTAGTTCATTTGTTTTACTACATTTAGGAATTCCTTGATATGTTTGTGAAATTGTGATTCTGAGTTTCATTTATTTTAATTTCTTTTGTCGTTGAATTTCATTGAATCAAGGCTTTTGTTACTTATTGCGTATTTATGTTAGATGATTTTAATGTTATAATTTTGTGAAATGGTATGGCAGGCTTTTCTTTGAGTTGATTGAAAAAACCGAACAAACCGAACCAAACCAAACCGATTTTAATTGGTTTGGTTTGGTTCGGATGGTCTTGAGAAAAAACCGAACCGCAGTTTAATTAAACTATTGGATCGGATGACTTTTCTCAAAAAAACCGAACCAAACCGCACCGCGAACACCCCTAGTTGCCAGTCCGCCGAATGGACTTCCGGCCCTTATTGGGCTGTGCCAGAATAGTGCCCTAACGCGGCAAGCTGTGAGGATCGCGGTTGGCGTGTTCATCTTACTCGTATCTTCTTGTGCAATTATCTTCCCATGCTCGTGATTCTGTTTGGGATATTCATGCCTCTGGTGCGCATGAGCTGCCCCCAACTGTTATTTAGGAGTGTTGTTTCAGTTTTTGTGTTCAGAGCATTTAATGCTCTCTATGGGTGATTTGAAAGCTTAGCGAAAAGTCTTTTTTGCCCCTGGCCTTTCACACTTCCTTATCCTACAGTTACCTCTCTCTTTGCCTTATTACCATTTCACCATTCACCTTCCCCTTTTTCACTTTCTTCCACAACTGCCACCTCTCAACCACCATTTCATTCTCTCCTTGTTTTGTGATTTACTGCACTTGCCTTCAAGCCATTCATGAACTTGGGAGTATCACAATCCTTCATTTTCTCTTTCTTTGCTTCGCTCACTGGTAAGTGGATCTTTTTGTGCTTATTTTATTCATTTTAATACTTTTTTGTTGCTATTTGTTGCATTTTGTCATTGCTTGCTTGAACTAAACCCGTGCTTATTAGCTAGCTCATAGGGGGTGCTATAGGTATTCATTTTTTAGATTTAGGCCTGGAAATAGTGTGGTATAGTATAGGATAGTGATAATGTAGAACATAGTTTAGTTTTGACTTTTGTCGATCTTCCGACTTCTCATTTTGACTTAAGTGGTGCCCCCACTGTAGGTATAGTGCAACAACTTTCCCATAAATTGTTACGCCTGGGTTACCTTGGACTTCATGAGCACATCCTCTAGGATAATTCAGGAGGATTTTCAAGAGTTTTAGAATTTAGGAGCGTTGTGTGGGGGTGGTCCTGAAGAGGCCAACTACGATGTCTTCGTGCCAGGTGCCCAGGAGTGCATCTGCCAATTTAATCTATCGTCTCCTCGGGTTTCCGACTGGCTATGGATGTACAAGCCCATGTTTACCACACTAGGCGTTCGAGTTTCCTTTTCCCCTTTTGTCATGGCTCTTCTGAATCAGTGTGATGTTGCTCCGTCACAATTTAACCTTGACAACTGGGCTACCATCCGATGCTTCAAGATGGTATGCAAATATTTAGAGCTCCCGGCCTCTGTGGAGGTCTTCCTCTATTTTTTCCTCCTTACCAACCCTTCCCGGAAAGGTAAACGTAAAAAATTTATCTTTCTTTTCGATCCGTGCAAAACTGATGAATCTTTGGTCTGTTCGAGAATTTGTTCCACAGCTTCAAGAAAATGTTCTTTAAGGTACATCCAGCTCGAGGTCGTCACCCCTTTTGGTGAGGGGAAGAGGCGTATACCGACCTACTGGAGCTTCGGCGCCGGCTCCACTTACTTGATCAAAATGACTTACAATGGGTTAGTTGGTAGAACCAACAAATCATTGACGTTTTGTTAGCGATTTTTGGTTCCAAGAACCTCACACGAAGGAAGTGTTGCTAAAATTAAGTAACATTTTTTTATTGTTAAAAAACATCTTTTTAAAAGTATTACTTAAAAAAAGTGTTACCAAAATATAAAAAAATATGACTTTAATTTTAACAATATTTATATAGTTATCATAACCACTATAAAATAGTCATACTAAAATTCACCTATTTAAAATTATGAATTTGGTGTTAATAATATAGATATTAAATTTTAAATATTTATTTTATATGATATGTTGTGAGGTTCATAAATTTAATTCTTTTTTTAAACATTATAAATAGTTAAAAGTTAATGTTTATACTATTGAAAAGCAACTTGAATCCATAAATATAGATGTAATTAGACGCCTTATACTATAGAGGAGGAGAAAAAAAGTATTAATAAAATAATTATTTTGAAATTAAAAAAAAAATATGAATTCACGCATGTCAAATAGCTACGCATTTAGATAAGAAAAATTGTATTTTGGACAAATATAAAAGTGTTTAATTTTGAGACATGGATATTGTAAAATATTTTATATAATTATACAATTATCACTATAAAAAAGTTATCGAATAACATTAAATTTATAAAAAAAATTCACTGATAAACTATTTACTACTAAATTTAGTGACGGACTAAACCAGACGGTAAAAATCTTATCGATAATTATTTATCGGTGGATTTTTTGTCGCAAATTTTTGTCAGATATAAACTTTTTAATTTGCAAAATTTTGGATATTGTTACCGTCGAAAATTTTTTGAAGGTAACTTTGGTGCTATAAATTAAGTTTTCAAGCGTTCAATACTATCGAATTTATCTATTGGTAAATCTGACGATAATATATTATTTACTAATAATTAAATTAATGATAACCAGTGGATTCAACTGATGGTAAACTTAAATTTATTTTTTAATTTTTGAATGGCTAAAATACCTGTTATAACCTAATATTACTGCTCTATCTTTGTTGTTCTTGTTAATTAAGCTCCAAGTCGGATTGTAAGAATTGGAGCGGGAACAAAAGGACGAGAACAATGAAGGTTGACAAGTTCAACGTTCAAGGAGACAACATCCTTCGAACTCAAGACGACTGCATGTCCCTGGTAATGAAGATATAGGTGGTAAGTGGCTAAATATAGAAAGAGGCTCGCACACTATATTTATGGATGGTCTCGTTGAAGATATATCGAAGAAGGTCTTATATGAGGAGTTCAGTTGGGCGAGTAATGTTGTTGATGTCTACGTATCAAAGAAGGTGAGAAGGGGAGGGAAGGGTCTTTTGCCTTTATCAGGTTTGATTCTGTAGGAGGAGCAAGAAGAGCCATTGATAGAATAAATGACTGATAAACCCATATTTCATGAGTTCTTTTGTGCTTAATTTGAGTGATTTATACAATCCTTCACCTACTTATTCACAGTAATTGCATGGTTTTACTTTCCCTTCCTTATTATGTGATGTATGTGAAAAACATGTTTCCTAGGCTTTAAAATTAATTATTTTAATTACCTTTATTTCCATTCGATGCCGTGATTAGTGTGTTGAGTAGTTTCAGATTTTCTAAGGCAGAATGACTTAAAGGATGAAAAAGGAAACATACAAAATGGAAGGAGAAGGCAAAATGGAGCTTTAAGGAAACTGGTATCCACGCGACCGCGTGGACGACGCGATCACGTGCTAGAAGCGAAGATGCAGCGACGCGGCCGCTTGACTGGCGCGACCGCGTGGCAAGGAAAAGCTCCGAATGACGTGACCGCGTGACCCACGCGGACGCATGACAGAGGCTACGAATCAGAATTTACAGAATACGCCCCAGCAATTTCTGAAGCCCTTTTTGGCCCAGATCCAAGTACAAACAGTATAGACTAGAGGTTATAAAGGGTGGGAATGCATCCATTCAAGGGGGCTGGCATTTAGATTTAGTTTTGAGGGAGGTTCTCTCCTCTCTCTCTTAGGATTTAGGACTTCTCTTAGTTTTTAAGAGTGACTCTCGAACCCAGGTTTTATATTCCTTTGTTTTAAAGATTACCTTTCACTATGTTCATTTATTCCAGCTTTGAATTGATTATTTACTTTTATGATTCAAGTTATGAATTATTCCATGTTACAGATTATTATTAATGACATTTGAAGTATTTCAGTTTATGATTGTCCCTTTTAATTATCATTGTTTCCGATTTGAAGATATTTTTATTCCAGTAATTTACTTTTTCCCTTTTTGGTCTTGGTTAAGAAATCAGTAACTCAACAGTTATCAAACTCAGCGTAAGTGATAATCGTTATCTTGCTAATTGAACTGAACTTCAATAATCCCAACTTTTTCTTAGGAAATAAATAGGATTTGAAGATCAAGCTAATTAGTCCCTTGACTTTCCTTTACTTTAAAGGTTGACTAAGTGGAAATTAGATATAACTTTCATTATTGTTGAGAGGGATAACTAAGTTGGACTTCTAATTTCTCTCACCTTGCCAAAAGTTGCTTTACAGTATTTATTTATTTTAATTGCCATTTATTTTACTTGCCATTTATATTACTTATTCCTCATCTTCTAAACCCCGATTACAAACCTTATAGCCAATAATAAGAACATACCCCCTTGCAGTTGCTTGAGAAGACGACCCGAGGTTTGAATACTCGGTTAACAATTTTTAAAGGGGTTTGTTACTTGTGACAACCAAAACTTTGTACGAAGAGATTTATATCGGTTTAGAGACTATATCTACAACGCGACTATTTTTATGAAATTCTTTACTGGCAAAAATTCTAACGTCAATGACACAAGATTTAGAGGTAGGAAGTTAAAAGTCTCAATGTCAAGTCATTCGAGAAGGTCCAATGATACTATTAGGGATCGAAGAAGTTGGAATGATATAAGGGAAGTTGGACGAAAGGTCTTGTCTGATAGGGGGCTTATGGAGTGGAGGAGAAAGAAGTTTGAATGGAAGGATGTCATGAAGTTAAGGGATAGGGATAAGAAGTATGATATCTACAAGTTGGATTATGAAAAATCAGCTCCTATCAAAAGAAAGAGGTTGAACTGGAGATGTCTGTTGAGCAGGAAGAGCTTTTAGGAAGGAGTTTTATAGGAGCCAGCTTTATGCCTATAAACTTTGGTCGGATGATGAATAGCTTGAACAAGGAATGGAAGGGTCCTGTAAGAGTGGAATGCAGAGACCTTGGTCCATACAAATACCTTATTACTTTGGAATCTGTAGCATTCAAGGACCAAGCATTTGAAGAGTGTTACTCTTTCATCACTTTTTGCTGAATTGACTCCTATTCGGGGGTGCATTTGTAACTTGACTAGGAGGGTGCCAGCGGAATTGATGGGACTTCCTATCAAGGATGGTCTAATGAGACGTTCTCCAAGATTGCTAAGGTGTGGGGTAATTTGGTCATGTTGGAGGATATTACGGAAAGTCGCTGCTCATTTAGCTTGGCCAGAATATTTGTAAAATCCGCAAAATTAGTAAATAATTAGTTAATAAATTAATTATTAATAGAAGAAATTAAGAATATTAAAATTTTATAGTTTAATGAGATAGAGCTAATTAAAATAAGAAGAAATTAAGGAATGTTTCCAAAACCCTTATTTCCATTTAAATCACCATATTTTCTCACTTTGAGCTCCGATTATCACATCGTTTGTAGCCACGCGTTGAGCTCTACAAAGCCAGGTAATCAATTTGGTAAGAAATATCATTTCTCATCTCAGCCTCTCAATTCCCTTTATTTTCAAAATTTTGGGGGTTTGGTTGTTAAAAACTTGATGTCTTGATATTTAGGCTCAAATTTGCTTGAGGCATTTGTGGATTTTTCTTTAACCAAGTCACATAGAAGGTAAGGGCTCTCAAAACCTTACAAGTTCTTAAGTTATGTGAGTTTGAATATTGAAAATTGGTATATAAATATGGTAATGTGAATTAGGTGGTGTATGTATAAGAATTGGAGCATATTTGAGGAAATTGGAAGCTTGGTGACAAGGCACAGATACCCTCTAATGGTGACAGGGCACGGATACCCTCTAATGGTGACAGGGCACGGATCCTTTCTAATGGTATTAATGTGTAACCTAGAGACCATATCCGGGTTAGCTACCGGATGTGTTGAGTTCTGGCGATTTAACCAACACTTGAACTCACAGCCAGTAGGAAAGGCATGCGTCATATGCATTTGTATATTTTGTTTGAGTATGCATTGTCTTGACTTGCTTAATTGTTTATTCATGTTAATTGCTAATTGCCTACTAGTTATATATGCTTTTTGTATGTGCTTGACTTGTCTATTTTGCTTGTCTGTGCACCGGAGTTGGATGATTGGAGGAAAGGAGGAGAATTTAAGGGTTTTAGTACGGTTTTGGTTAAGTTTAGAACCTTAGAGGACCACCCCATTTATGGTTTTCCATTTTAAATCTTTAAGTGTTATAATCTAAGTGTCGGAGTTCTAGGATTGCCTCTGGCTTTCCCGGGAGCTTATATATTATGTATGCGGCACCACTACAATGTTGAGAACCTCTGGTTCTTGTTTCATACGTGTTGTTGTTTTTCAGATGCAGGTTAAGAAGCACCACACTATGTATTCTGCAGACTCCGAGGAAGCGAAGAACTCTTGGGACTCAGGGTTGTATTTTGTTTATATTTATATATGTTTATAGATTCTCCACCTTGTATTTTATGTTTGTCCCTCTTAGAGATTTACTAAGAGAAACAGGTTGTCTATATATATATATATATATATATATATATATATATATATATATATATATATATATACTTTGGTCGGTCTTTGCTTCGCAGGCCAAGTCTAGAGCTTGTTTATTGCATTTTTGGAACTCTGATCTTATATATATTATCTTTCCGTTCAATCTTATCTTCCTTTCTACTTTTACCTGATCGTGAGTGTTGCATTATTCTGCTTGTATTTTGTTCATTAACTTTTCTTCAAAGGCTCCTCGATAAAATTTCTTTTCAATTTTATTATATATATAATTTTACTTTTGGAGATCGTAATACATTGCCACCTCAGTTTCTTGACTTAAACATAAGACTTTGTGTGGTATGGTGTTATAATATTAATGGATAGTTACAAGTGGGAGTCGATCCAAGAATGGTTAGGGGTGAGCATAGGTGAATCTCAGTTCGAAGTTTACACCAGAGAGGTTGGAAGGGAGGTGTACAATGCTCAAGTACACCCTGAGCTGGACATGAATTCTCTTAAGGAGGTGGGGTTGGGCAGGTCTGACTTGAGATCTCATGCTATACGGATGTGATTGTTGGTGCCACCGTGAGAAGGAATTTAGATGAGCAATTGGTGGATAGTTTTAAGTGGGAGTCGCTCCAAGAATGGTTAGTGGTGAATGTAGGTGAATCTCAGTTCGAAGTTTATGCCAGAGAGGTTGGAAGGGAGGTGTACAGTGCTCAAGGACACCGTGAGCGGGACATGAATTCTCTTAAGGAGGTAGGATTGAGCATATTTGATTTAAGATCTTGTGCTGTACCAAATGTGATAGTTAGCACCACCATGAGAAGGAATTCAGATTAGCAATCCGTTCATGTGGTGGTGGTGGAGTCTAACCTTGTGGAAGTGGAGAGTGACGTTAGTAAAGACCCGATTCTCAAGGAGTTATTGGCGCGTGATTGGGGATGCCTGGATACATGCATGGGGATCGTGTTTTTGATGGCTTTGATGTGGCTCTAGAAAATTTTGGTGACAACGTAATTAATGAGAAGGAAGATAATCTGAATAAAGAAGTATGCTGCTGGGAGTTGGATTATTCGGGTGATATTGGGCTTAAATTAAAAGAGGCCCAAAATGGAGAAATGGTTTACTATGGGGCTAATTTGGGTTAGGAAAACAATGTAATGTTGGATGAAAGTAATGAAAATAGGTTGAAAGTAATTTAGGTTTGGGCCTTGTGGGGAAGGGGGACAATATGTGCACAAATGGAAAAGTAAGAGGGCACATTCTGAAGGAGGAAGATGTAAAGGCTCTCCCTGTGAGTTTGAAGGTGAAAGTCGTGCATACCAAAACACGCTTCATCTAAAGAAAGTATTGCAGCTATGAAGGAGGCAGAGATAACAAAATCTCTATGTGAAGCTGGAGGGATGAATTTTGTTTCCAATGACAAGGAAGAGGTCTTGGAGGTACTAAAAAGGAAGAAGAGCGCAAGAAGGAAGATGGAGAAAGAAAACTGTACCAATCAGAAGAAGGCTTTGACCTCTACTCAGAATAACCATGAAACCTCCATAAGAACTCTACGTTCAGGTGTGAAAATTCCATCTTAATGAATTTACTCTTTTGGAATGTGAGGGTTTTGGGGGTGTGGAAAGGTAGAGATGGTGAAAGGTGTGTGTAAGAAATATAGGATGGATCTTGTTAGTCTTATTAAAACAAATATGAATAGTGTCAATAGAGGTTTGCTAGTGAGAAATTGGGGAAGGGGTGACAAAGGGTGGGCAGAAGTGAGTTCTAGCAACAATTCAGGAGGGATTTTGTGCATTTGGAATGAAGATTTTTTTTATTGTGTTGACATGATTAAAGGGAGTAGATGGATTGTGTTAAAAGGATAAAAGATGTCGTTAGGAAGACAAGGTTTGATTGTGCTTTGGGGTAGTTTACAGTCCTCAATTGAGGGAAGATAAAGTGCGATTATGGTAGGAATTGGCAGCAGTCAAAGTGACTATAAGGGTTCTTTTAATTCTCAGTAGCAATTTTAATGAGATTATGAAGGAATAAGAGCATACGGGTTATGTGTATTTGCCATGGAGCAGTTGTGATTTTAGAGAGTGGGTAAACTCTATGGAGTTGATTGATGTGGATTTAATTGGGAGAAGATTTACGTGGTATGGTGGTCGGTCATGCAGCAAGATTGATTGTGTCTTGATGGGCAAATAATGGCAGGAAGAGTTTAACTGTTTGAGCCTGAAGGGACTATCTAGATCTTTCTCTGATTACTGTCCTCTCCACTTGGGTTTGGGGGTTGTCAGCTAGAGACCAAAACCATTTAGATCTTTGGATGCTTGGCTTTCACACCATAATTTTGCGAGTGTGATAAAGAAAGAATAGGATAAGTTGGGACAAAAGAATGCGGTGGAAAAATTGATATGTCTGAAGGCTTCTTTACAAAGATAGAATAAAGAGAAATTTAGTCATATTGAACAGAATATTGAAAAGCTCGAATATGAGATAAGTCAGGTGGATGATTATATGATAAAAGGGCTAGCGGATTATTGTACTGTGGTAAGAGGAAAGATTTTAGATCCATGGTAAAAATTTGGTATGGAAGGAAGGATGTTTATTGAAAATAACTGGCTAGAATGAACTTGGCTACAAAATGGATAGAAATGCAAAATTTTTCCACGCGATTGCTAAGTTCAAGAAAAGACATATCACTTTGGTGTAGGTAAAAATCAATGGGCATGTGAACCGGAGACAAAAGAGGGTGTGTTGCAAAATTAAAATTTTTTTCAAGAAGCTCTATATAGAGGAGAAGTTTAATATTGATTTTGATGAATTCCTTGTGAGTAAAGTGAAGCCAGTAAATGCAAAAAAGATTGAGAGAAGGATAACTAGAAATGAGATAAAATTAGTAGTGTGCGACTATGAGTCAACAAGAGCTGCGGGGCCTGATAGTTTTAACTTTAAGTGCATTATGAAGTTGTGGGGAATCATTGACATTAAAGTGACTTTTGCAATTCGGTATTGGATTTTTTTTATAATGACATTGCTTCAAGTTACGCATTAGCGTATAAAGAAAGAGGCACAAATGATCTGAAGGATTATAGACCGATAAGTATGGTAGGTTATATCTATAAGGTGATTGTAAAGTTATAATCTAATAGGTTAAGGACTCTTATGTCTGATTTGGTGGGAGAGGTTTAGTCAGCATTTGTAGGAGACAAAAAGATTTTGAACGGTGCTCTCATTGTTTGTGAGATGGTTTATTGGCTGAAGAAGAAACGAGTGTCAGCTTGGTTGATCAAGCTAGATTTTTAGAAGGCGTACAATCGTGTTAGGTGGAGGTTTGTTGACTTGGTGTTTATGAGAATGGGGTTCGGGATAAAATGGAGGAGTTGGATACAATCGTGTTTTGATACATCTATATCAATTTTAGTAAATAGAATGACTACAAGGCCTTTTAAGTTGGAAAGGCGTTTAAGGCAGCGGATTTATTATCCTCCTTTCTTTTTGTTCTAGTGGCAGAGGAGTTAAACGCGGTGTTGGAAAAATTGTGCTCTAGTGGATATATTAAACCGCTAGGTGTCAGAAAAGAGAATATTAATATTTTGCATCTTCAATGGCAGACGATGCCATTCTCTTTTGTTCTTGTAAGTTGGAGACGGTTAAAAATAGGCTACTATATAGTTATGAGCTCATGTTAGGATTAAAAATAAATATTAAAAAATGTGCAATTATTAAGTTAAATTGTGATTAAAATTCCGATGGATGAAGTGTGCAATATTCTAAACTGATCTGAGGTGAAACTACCAATACGATACATTGGTATTCCTTTTGGTGCTAACCCACATAGGGTGGAGACTTAGAAACCAATTATTCAAAGAGTTGAAGATAAATTGAAAGGGTGGAAGGGTAAAATTTTATCAAAAGCAAGTAAATTAGTTTTTATTAAGGCTGTGTTGAATAATCTTCTGACTTACTATCTGATTCTTTTTAAAGTACTAAAGGTTGTGGCTCAGAAAATAACTTCTTTACAGTTTAGGTTTTTTTTGGAAAAAACCAAACGAGAGAAGAGGAATGCCTACAGTAAAGTGGAAAGTTGTTCAAAAACCATAATGTTAAGGAGGCCTTGGAGTAAGGGACATTTTGTTAAAAAATTTAGCACTCTTTTTCAAATAGTGGTAGAGATTTGATAAAGAGGAATGTCCATTATGGAAGAAGGTGGTATGTTCTTATAATAACTTTAGGAGTGATGTTCCTATTTTTAATCAACAAGTAAAGAGTAAAGGAAGTGCTTGGTCAGATATTGTTGGTCTAAATGTAACCGAGAAAAGCCTAACTAGAACTTTTATGGAAAGTGTGTAACTTGAAGTAGGATATGGCAATAAGACCAAGTTTTGGATAGCAGATGGGTGAGAGAAGGGGTGTTAAAGGATTTATTTCCAAGGTTTTTTATGCTAGCTATTAATAAAGATTGCGTTATTAGCGAGTGTGGGTTGTGAAACAGCTTGTCGTGGGTATAGAGTTTACAATGGAGAAGACCGTTAAAAGTATGGGAAGAAACCAGCTTGCATGATTTTCAACATATTTTGCTAAGAGTGGACTTTTATGGGAAACAAATTGATAAATTATGCTGAAAATATAATAGCAGTGGAAATTTTTCTGTGAAATCTTTTTTGCAAATTTTCTATAAGAATAAAGAGGAGGAGCCAAATATGTACTACATTGCGAAGAACTTATGAGAAGTCTTGTGCCATCTCATGTTGAGCTACTGGCTTGGTTTGTTATTTAGGAAAAACTTAATATGAGGGATAAACTCAGAAAATGTGGTGGTATTATTGAGCAAGTTTTTGCGTTTTGTGTGTTTTATGGAGTGAAGGTGAAAAGTGTTCGCCATTTATTCTTTGCTTGTGAAATATCTTGGAAGGTTTGGGTGACTTCTTTGAGTTGTCTTAGGTGTGGCCAGGAGATTGTAGGGACTATTTTGATTTGTGATCAACATGTTATGTGCCAAAAAGATTAAAAGTGGGATTGATGGTCTTGTTCTTTGCCATTCTTTGGAGTGTGTGGAGGATGAGTAAATATAAGATTAGTAAACATAAATATTGTTTAACCATTTCAAAATAAATTGCATTTAAAATCAATTAAAATAGTGCTCACACAGTCAATCCATTAAACCAAATCGTCATCCTAATGACTCGTTGTGCTAAGGCATCTGGTTGAGATCCATGAGAGGATTCCGTGGTGTCGGTCACAGAAAGTGGCGTCGATATAGTGGGCTGCTGAATGGATGAAGGTGACAGTGAAGTCCATTTTGGTGAATCAACAAGACGATTTCTTGGAAGAACAACTGGCACAATGCATAACCCACATAATTAGAGTTAAGAACCATAATAAAAGATTGATCCTTTGCACCATGAGCTTGTGAGGTAGGGATAGTCGAAGGAGAAACCGATAACTGAGAAGTCTTATGAGTGATAATCACCCTCCCTCTATCCCGACCAGAAGACCAACACTCAACACTTCTTTCCGTCGTCATATATATATATATATATATATATATATATATATATATATATATATATATATTGTATAAAATATTGTGTGAGTTCACAAATATGATGCACTATTTGTTATAAAATAAAATATATGAATTTTGTATTTTTTTAAGTAATCGATATAATTAGAGATAAATTTGATATTATTCATTTCATGACTATTATTATAATTTTGGAAATTTTAAAAATTTATAAATATAATAAATTAGAAATTAATTATTTTAGATTTATTATTCAACAATTTTTTTAGATTTATAATGAATTCATTTAATGTACTAAATCTTTTTATTTTTAATTTTATTATTTAATTGTATTTGGAGTTGAATTTCTTATAATTTGAATCAATCACATTGACAATAATAAGTAAAGAGAAAAAGACTAAAGATGCTTAATTGAAAAAGAAGTGTTTTGGCCTTTAGGATGTTTTATTAGTGCCAATACCTATAATTCAACTAACAACAAAGTTTAAATTTTTTAAAAATTTTGACAGAGTTTCGTCTATAATTAAAAACCTCCATCAAATGTAATTATCATTTTTTTACAAACAAAACATGTATTTAAATAATTTTAACAAAAATTTGATATAATTTTTCCTTAATTTAGAGACTTTTACCAAAAAAATTTATCAATTTTCACATAGTAAACCGTTCCTAGCATAAATTAAAACAAACACATATTCAACCAAACATCATATTCTAACTGTTCTAGTGCACATTTTCTTACTACTTCATAATTTTCTAACAAACAAGAGTTTCAAAAAGATGTCATTATACAATTTTCTCCCACTTCCGTCTTAAAAATCAATCATAGAAAAGTAAGTCTAGCATAAGACTTCAAAAATTTATTATATTCAGAGGTAGAGAACTAACCTAAATACTGCACGAACAATCCACAAAATATAACTGCAGAACCTATGAAAGAAGCAAACTCTATGGATCTCAAAATAAAAAATAACAAAGTCCTAATAAAAAAGACTACTTATTAAATTCACTAGGTAAAACTAATTCAAAATATCATTTACCTTAATTAACCTAACGAATCTAATTGATACAAATATATTAATTTAAACTACAAAATTTAATTTACCTAAAATAATCTAATTACAAAATAAAATAAATCTACATAAAAAAACATGAATTTTAAACACAATTTTTCAAAAAATTATATATAAATATCAAATTTTAAACTTCAATTTTAAAATCAAAATACCCTAACTCGTAAATAAAAAAAATAAAAATAGAACTTAAACATAAAATTTAAAATAGAAATTTAAAAATTAAAATTTCAAACAGACTTACATTTTAAAATAAAAAACAAAATACAAAATTAATAAAATACATATAAAAATATAAAAAAATTAAAAATTAAAAAAATTAAAACAACCTGGTCGTTTAGTTGCGGTGTGATGGTAGCATCAAACTTCTCTCACTTATGTCACTAATGAGTAGTGTTAGGATTTTTTTAACAAAAAATTACAAATTGAAGAATGAGGAGGATTTACCCTAACCTGGAGGAGGACGATAGTGGACAACGACGGCGACAACCCCCAAAGCAGCGACGATGATAATAGACCCTGATAACAACGTCTGTATTTCTGGTGGATCGGCTCAGACAATGCAAGAAAGGGACTAGTTTGCTGCAGAGAAGAGGCACTGTTGCGCAGATAGGAATGGTGGCCAACGGTGGAAACGCTAGAGAGAAAATGAGAGAAGAGGGTGAGAAGTTTCAGAAGTGAGGGGGAGGGTTCTGATTTTGAATTTAGGAGAATTGTACTATCGGATTTACCAGCGAATAAATCCGACGTCCGACGATAAGGTGTTGGTTGTTGCCTAAACACCGCGTTTCAGTAATGTGTGTTACCGTTGAAATTTTCAGATGGAAAATATGATGCTAATAAAATTAATTTTCGCACCTCTATTTACCATTGGATGTAGTTACAGAATTTTGAATCCGACGGTAAGGTATTCTATGGACATATTTTCACTCGTTACCATTGAAAAATCTGCCAGTAAAGTTCGTCACTGATTCCGACAGTATTATTCATGTAATCAAAGTAAAAGGTAGTTATTTTTTATGACATGTCATTACATAATTGGATGAACGTGTAACTGATGAGCGGATAATTTATACGCTTTTTGGCATTGTTTTTAGGTAGTTTTTAGTAAGTTTAAGCTACTTTTAGGGATATTTTCATTAGTTTTTATGTTAAATTCACATTTCTGGACTTTACTATGAGTTTGTGTGTTTTTCTGTGATTTCAGGTAAATTCTGACTGAAATTGAGGGAATTGAGCAAAACTCTGAAAAAGGCTGACAAAAGGACTGCTGATGCTGTTGGAATCTGACCTCCTTGCACTCGAAATGAATTTTCTGGAGCTACAAAACTCCAATTGGCGCGCTCTCAACGGCGTTGGAAAGTAGACATTCAGAGCTTTCCAGCAATATATAATAGTCCATACTTTATTCGGAAATTGACGACGTAACTTGGTGTTGAACGCCAAGTTCATGCTGCTGTCTGGAGTTAAACGCCAGAAAAACGTCATGATCCGGAGTTGAACGCCCAAAACACGTCATAACTCGGAGTTCAGCTCCAAGAGAAGCCTCAGCTCGTGGATTGATCAAGCTCAGCCCAAGCATACACCAAGTGGGCCCCGGAAGTGGATTTATGCATCAATTACTTACTCATGTAAACCCTAGGAGCTAGTTTATTATAAATAGAACTTTCTACTATCATATTATCATGCTGGATTGTATTTTGAATCTATTGATCACGTTTCAGGGGGCTGGCCATTCGGCCATGCCTGAACCTTTTACTTATGTATTTTCAACGGTGGAGTTTCTGCACACCATAGATTAAGGGTGTGGAGCTCTGCTGTACCTCAAGTATTAATGCAGTTCTATTTTCTTTTATTCAATTCTCTCTTATTCTTATTCCAAGATATTCATTCGCACCCAAGAACATGATGAATGTGATGATTAGATAACCCTCATTATCATTCTCACTTATGAACGCACGTGATTGACAACCACTTCCGTTCTACATGCAACAGAGCTTGAATGTGTATCTCTTAGATTCCCCAACAGAATCTTCGTGGTATAAGTTAGATAGATGGCGGCATTCATGAGAATCCGGAAAGTCTAAATCTTGTCTATGGTATTCCGAGTAGGATCCTGGGAATCCGGAAGGTCTAACCTTGTCTGTGGTATTCCGAGTAGGATTCCGGTAATGAATGACTGTGACGTACTTCAAACTTGCAAGTGCTGGGCGTTAGTGACAAACGCAAAAGAATCAAGGGATTCTATTCCAGTAGGCGCGGGAACCAACCAGTGATTAGCCGTGCTGTGACAGAGCGCGTGAGCGTAGTTTTCACTGCGAGGATGGGATGTAGCCTTCGCCCAGGTGATGCCTCCAGACGATTAACCATGCGAGTGACAGCCGCAGAGGACCATTTTCCCGAGAGGATTGAAAGTAGCCATCGTCGAACGGTGAACCCCTATAAACAGCTTGCCATGGAAAGGATTAAGAAGGATTGAGTTGAAGCAGGAGAATAACAGGCGTCCTTGAGCATGCAGTATCTCCATTCGCTTGTCTGAAATTCCCACCAATGAATCTGCATAAGTATTCTATCCCTTTTTATTTTCTGTTTATTATTAATTTTCGAACCCATAAACAATTTAATTTGCCTAACTGAGATTTACAAGGTGACCATAGCTTGCTTCATACCAACAATCTCTGTGGGATCGACCCTTACTCACGTAAGGTTTATTACTTGGACGACCCAGTACACTTGCTGGTTAGTTGAACGGAGTTGTGGATTCAACCAGTGCCATAATAATGACTTCATTCAAAATAGTTAGAACATGGATCACAATTTCGTCCACCAGTAACACTACCTTACACTGATAATGCATAAAATAAAATTTGAAAATGTGGAAGATGTTGAAGTTAACATCTTAAACAAGGGGTAAATTAATCTTATATCATTTTCTGCACACTAACTAAATTATTAAAAAGTTTAGGTAATAATTCAGAAGAAACTTAATCAAATAATCTTATATAGCTAGCTACTTGAGATAAAAAGATGCACATGCAAAAATAATGCAAAGTATTATGCATTATGCTAAGAAAAAGACTAGAGCAATACGAAAGAAGATAACGGCATTTACTATCGTTCAGTTTGAGAGTGCAACGGGATTTACATCCAATTTTAAAAAACTTACAAACACTAAGTTTGGTGAAACCAAATTGTGATCACAATCATCAAATTTTCTTGATGAGGCTGATAGCTCTAATAATACCAAAACTCTAGAGTATGAACAAGATGATTAAATTTTTGTAATGAGCTTGATATATATCTTAGAATGCTCCTCTCCAAAATCATGCCTTTGCATAATGGAATTTAGTATATACTCCAAATCGCTATCAATTCCAATGTCTTTGTATGCTTGTAACTTCGTTCTTTGTTTCTTTGGGCCCACTTAACCATCATATTTCTATATTATGTGATTGTTGTTTACTGTAAATCTGTAAAATATTGGGAATGTTATTATATTTTTTTATTGTTATTATTATTATACATAAAACCCACTAAATAGAGTTAGTAATATGGAAGGGAGTGATGCTAAGCTGAATGACCAAATGGAAAAGCTAGTGCCTAATGAAGAATGTTAAGTTTAGTAAACAATAATAACATTTTTGGTGATAACAAACATGATTTTGATTAGGTTGATAGCTTAAAAGTGTTTTTGATGAATCATTTCCAAGTGTTATTGTGCATCCCAAACAATGGAACCAAGTATCTGAATCTTAGCTACTTGGGCCAAGTTCTTAGTCCAGCTCATTGCCTTCATGAAAGGAAAAGCGTCTAGTTGTTGGTGGAGTTTTGGTGATTCGGGTAAGGCACAAAGAAGAAAGAAAAGTTCACTTTTTCACTAAGCATAAAAAAAGAAAAAGGGGACAGAAAAATCTTGGAGGCTATGTCAAATCAAATTGAAGCCAAAATCAATATGCTTAAGTTAAGTATAATCAAAAGAAAAATGTAAAAGGTTTCCAAAAACATGCAAGTCAATTACTTGTTGATTTGATCTTCTCTTTGCACATGCATTTTGGGTAACAAAAGAAAAACGGAGTCTACTTTATTCTGCTATGAATCAATGGCTAATATTGAAATTTGGAACCAAAGCACAAGGTTAATAGTTTGATTTATCAAACCCATTAAGGATCTGTTACCAATGAAGCTACTACTGCCAATCTATTCTCTGCATTGCTTAACTCTGATTTCAAATCCCTAATTTTCTGGTCTGATTGAAAAAAAAAAGAAAGGGAAGACTTCAGCTGGTTCAAGATTTAAGGAGTTGGCTTAAGAAGCAATAAGCCCTAGTTGTGGCTACAGGACTCCATACAAAAAGGAAAACTCAACTTTAGTTGGGTTAAGGAGAGAGAACAAAAATATATGTTTGATTGAGAGCTTTCTACTATTCTTGTTCAATATTTTGGACAGTATTTATACATCAAAGGAATATTCTGCCAAGATGGAGAGCTATATATAAGAGAGCTAAATCCAGTTCATCCTATAGTTTCAAAGCTGTTAAACATCATCTCCATTATGGTCTATCATTGAATATTTTGTTTGTATGTTTTATCTTTCTTTGTTTCACTTTAAAAGAAAAAAGGCATATATGAGAGGCATAAAGAAAAAGCAATTGAGAGAAAAGGCAAAGAGAGGTAACTTGGAGAGAAAAGCCAAGATTTATGTCTGATCTCTTTTGATTGTATTTCTGTTTTGTGTAACGACCCAATTTTTGGTACGTCATGATCATACTAGAAACTAAGCGCTACCAACTTGTCTTCCTAATTAGTATCTATTATTTATTATATGAGCCTGATTTGTTGTTAAAAGCGTAGTTATTTTGCGAAGAACTATTTTTTTTGAAAAAGTTTGGATTAATAAACAAAATCATTCATACTTAATTCACAAATAATAACAGATAAAATACAATTTCTGGTACGTCATGATCATACTAGAAACTGAGCGCTACCAACTTGTCTTCCTAATTATTATCTATTATTTATTATATGAGCCTGATTCGTTGTTAAAAGCGTAGTTATTTTGTGAGGTACTATTTCTTTTTTGAAAATATTTGGATTAATAAACAGAATCATTCATAATTAATTCACAAATAATAACAAACAAAACAGTTATAAACAACCACACATAAATACATCTCAAGCAGTTGACAACATTCAGTGATCCAACCTTTATTAGAGTATAGACTTTTAGTTAGAACACTCCTAGATATAGCTAGATAAAAACTATATACATATAGATATACATACAACATCCCAGGCCCTGACCTGTTCAAGAAGTCCTTAAGCTGGTGCCCAAGTTAGCCTAGACTCTATACTCACCTAGTCCCTCTAAACTACTAAAGTAAGGGAAAGTACGTTCTAGTTCTTCAAAACTCAAGTCAAGTGGAACGCTATACAAAGGTAAAAAATTGTCTACTAATCTTTTGCACGATCATACGTCATCAAAGAGCGTCTCTCTAGTACTTCATTGGGTGGCCACATAACAGCAACATTGTACGGAGGACTTAGGCTAAAGTTTGTAGATAAGCGTGGTGCAGACGTTGGCTGGCCTTACAGTATATACATATAAACAGAGGACGAGATTCACTCTAGACTCAGAAGACTACCTAGAGCGGAATCCTCTTTGCGAACGGTTGATGATGGAAAAGTTTAATCCGCAAAACTACCGGCAAGTATACCAAGTCGCATCAAGTAGTAAAACTCACAAGAGTGAGGTCGATCTCAGAGGAATTGATGGATTGAGCAGTTTTAGTTGGGTGATTAGTTTAGTCAAGCGAATATTGAAAGGTTTTGGTAATTTAATGAGTAGAGAATAAATCCACAATGAAAGTAGAATAACAAAATGTAAAGTGCTAGAAATTTAAATGTTGGAAAGTAAAGGACTGAAACTTAAATGGCACAAGTACTAGAGAATTGAATGCTGGAAAGTAAAGGACAGAAACTTAAATGGCATGGAATGTAAAAAGCTGAAACTTAAAGAGTAAGAAACTTAAATGAGCTGAAGCTTAAATGACAAAGAAATAAAGGCAAGAATGTAAATGACAATGGAAAGTAAATGGCATGAAAAGTAAAAGGGCTTTGGGTGCTGGGAATTAAAGGAATCAGTGAATTCAAGGCAATTAAAGAAAACTCAAGCAAATCAAAGTGAAGAATAACAAAGAGAAAAATTCATTAGGTATTGGAGATATCATAATCCATCATGAATCAATGGGTCTCAACTTCATTCTCAATCATAAGAAGTAGATCTATGGCGGACTGGAATTAATTGAGTCCTGATTCCTTGATAACCTAATTTCTCTAATCACAATCAATTTGCCAATTTCTTGATCTAATTGTCATGAGAAGAGGTTAAGTGCATATCTCTTATCCATGAGCCACACAAACTCTCAAGATCTCAATTCCTCCCGAATAGTGTTGATCAAGAGAATTGTGAGAGATAGAGCTTCAGTCTAATTTCCATGATTCCCCTTTAGAGGCTCACATAGAAATTCATGGATCTAAAACTCCCATCCGGAGTGAATTGATCAAAATGAAAATAGAAGTTATCTCTTAGCTACAACAAGCGGATTGAGAAGAAGAAGAATTTCATTCAATCATGTGAATTACAATAGAGCTCCTCCCCCTAATGATGTGGGGTTTAGTTCATCATTGCTCAGCAAAATCCAAAGGAAAAGAAAAGTATATTAAAGTAAAAGAAAGTACAAAGAAAATGATTCAGGGTTTCCCAATTAGGGTCTCTGCTTCCCAGCCTTCTTTGGATGTGGGCTTTGGCCTTAGTTGAAGCAAGTTTGGAGTGGCTCTTTATGACGTTGACAAGGACGTTAGCTCACTAACTTTCATAAGCTTGCATGGGTGCCATTGAAACTGGAATTGGCCTTGGCGTTAGTCATCAACATTAGTGCACTAACAGTGGCACTAACGTTGCATGCATAAGCCACTTTGGGCATTACCACTGGCGTTGGTCACCAACGTTGCTGCACTAACATTCTTCCTTGTGCGTACGCATCATGCCTTGTGCATACGCACATTTGCAAATTTTTCCTTTGTGCGTGCGCACAATGCCTCATGCGTACGCACACTAGCAATTTTTCCAGTTCCAACTTGGAAATTTATCAAAGACGTTAGTGTGCTAACTATAAGTAACGTTAGCACACTAACGTTGGCACCATATCTTGCAAGTAACATTTGTGAGCCATCTTTGGGCCACCAACGTTGCTCCTTATGCTTGGCACGTTAGTGGGCAACGTTAGTGAGCCAACTTAGGCCACTAATATTGCTCACTCTCTTCCTTGGAACGTTGATAGGAAATGTTGGTGAGCCATCTTTGGCCACCAACAATGATGGGTAATGTTGGTGAGCCAACTTTGGCCACCAACGTTGCCTTCTCTTCCTCTCCAACGTTGACGGGCAACGTTGGTGAGCCAACTTTGGCCACCAACGTTGCTTACTCTTCCTTGTGCCAATGTTGATAGGCAACGTTGGTGAGCTAACTTTGGCCACCAACGTTGCTTACCCTTCCTTAAGCCAACATTAATAGGCAACGTTGGTGAGCTAACTTTGGCCACCAACGTTGCTTACCCTTCCTTAAGCCAACTTTAGCCATAGCGTTAGTGCATTAACTTTGGCTACTAATGCTATGGCCTCTGCTTCTTCTTTGCTCTTTTTTTGCTTCTTCTTACCTATCATCAACAAAAAAATGCATCAAAGCCTTGCCATAATCACAAGATAATGCATCATTCATTGCATTAAGTAATTCTTGCATTAATCTCATGAAAATGCTCATAAATAAAAATATTTGATTGAATCAAGACATGGATTCATTTCTCATCCAAATGCTTACTTATTGCCTAAGAAAGTGCATGAAACCAAGTAAAAACTAATGAAAAAGGTTTGTGAAACTAGCCTAAGATGACTAGGCATCAACGGTCATCAGCGAACTACGGAAGGGTCCCCGTGATTATATCTGAAGGGGAAACAGAGAGAGAAGGGGTAAGAACATCGGAGTTCTTAGTAGGGCTAGGGTTATTAGTTACGTTCATTAATTCTGTGTTGTTTAGTAGACGAATAGCAAAATACAGAGAAGTAGTAAACAGAAGATGCAGATAAATAAAGGAAATAGAGAAAATAGAAAATAGAACACAAACAGAAGAATACAAGAAAATAAAACACAGTCACAGAGAATAGAATACAAACAAAGAAAGCATACATTCATGCAACAATGATAATGGGAGAAATGCACAACCAAGTATGATGCACGTCTCTCCTACACAGGCCATGAGCTCATGTGTCGGTTGTCTACCCGCAACTCGACATTATCCAGTGACGAATCCACGTTATTTCAGATATGATCTTCCAACCCGTGCACAAACAAATAGCTACTCTTCTGTGGCAGCCCCTGCTCTATTATGGCAGAAAAATAAATGGGCGGAAAATAGACTACTCTACTGTGGCAGTATTTGCTCTACTATGGCAGAGATCAAACAAACAGGCAATATCCGCTCTACTGTGGCAGACAAAGAAGTTTTTGTATGAACATATTCTTTAATTGATACATTATCTTTGTTGTTACTACTGCGTAAGCATCACTCCTTCATTCTTCTCTTAATTACCTATTTTCTTTTTGTTTCTTTATTCAACTCTAATTACTCTTTTCTCTTAGTCTCTTTACTTTGCTCTGGCTCCCCCTTTCTCTTTATCTCTATATTCTGCTCTGATTACTATGTTTAACGTATGTATTTAAAGCTTATGTAAATTTTGGTATGAATAGTTAGCCTGTCTCAAGTATAGGTTCATTGAGTCTATACTAAAATAGTTTAACTTTTCATATCAAACCTAACCCTAGGCGCAACTTAAGAACTAATTATGTTGCTCCTAGTTCGATTACTAATCTCTGTCTGTTTTCTATCATTAAAACTTTACAGACTTTTTCTTCGATATTTATCTTTTCTTTAACTTTACCTTTCATTTCTTTTCTTTAACTTGAGTCTTTTTACCTTTCTCTATTTTTAACCGTTTTTCAATTTTTTCAATAACCAATTTTTACCAAAATTCATAATAAATTAGCAGCCATTAAAATCCCATCTTTTCAACTTCTTTTTAACACCAATTGAACCCCAATTTAAGGTCTAGGATTTCGGTTTCTAAATGCACTCAAGAACACAAATTCATAGCTTGAATTTTATCAAATTTCATCAAATTTTCATCAAATTTTCAACAAGAATTACTCATATAAATCATCAATTTCAAGCACAGCCAAAACATATCATAATCACACAACTCAAATACAATTAATCAAGATTAATTTCACCAAACTCTACCTTGATTTGCTGCTCCAAATTTGGTTACTCCTTGAAGTGTTCTTAAAGCACTTTTTCCTCCTAAATCACATCAAAAACAACTTTAAACACAAAATCCCTCAACTGACCGAACATTCATATGAGTGCTAAGATGAGATTCCTCACCTTACTCTTGCTAGAAATTGAGGTTTCTTAGCCCTCAAGTCAAGTTAAGCATGATTCCTAAGGAAGAACATCAAGAAAATACATGTTTAAGCATGTTTCCTCGAAAACCGAATTAAAGGAAGGAGGCAGCCATCTCACCTGATTTCTAGCCAAGAAAAGTTACATGGTTATGTAGAGGAATAAGAGAGGATCATTTTGGTGTAATGGTGCACGAAATTGTGATCATCAATGGCGCCATCAACATGGTACGCTCATTGCAATCTCAACTCTTTATCATAACTCCGCACAACTAACCAGCAAGTGCACTGGGTCGTCCAAGTAATAAACCTTACGCGAGTAAGGGTCGATCCCACGGAGATTGTTGGTATGAAGCAAGCTATGGTCACCTTGTAAATCTTAGTCAGGCAGACTCAAATGGGTATAGATGATGAATAAAACATAAAGATAAAGATAGAGATACTTACGCAATTCATTGGTAAGAACTTTAGATAAGCGAATGGAGATGCTTCGTCCCTTCCGTCTCTCTGCTTTCCTACTGTCTTCATCCAATCCTTCTTACTCCTTTCCATGGCAAGCTTATGCAAGGGTTTCACCGTTGTCAGTGGCTACCTCCCATCCTCTCAGTGGAAATGTTCAACGCACCCTGTCACGGCACGGCTATCCAGCTGTCGGTTCTCGATCATGTCAGAATAGAATCCAGTGATTCTTTTGCGTCTGTCACTAACGCCTCACAATCGTGAGTTTGAAGCACGTCACAGTCATTCAATCATTGAATCCTACTCAGAATACCACAGACAAGGTTAGACCTTCCGGATTCTCTTGAATGCCGCCATCAGTTCTAGCCTATACCACGAAGACTCTGATCTCACGGAATGGCTGGCTCGGTTGTCAGGCGAGCGCTCGGTTGTCAGGCGATCAACCATGCATCGTGTATCAGGAATCCAAGAGATATTCACCCAATCTAAGGTAGAACGGAGGTGGTTGTCAGTCACACGTTCATAGGTGAGAATGATGATGAGTGTCACGGATCATCACATTCATCAAGTTGAAGAACAAGTGATATCTTGGAACAAGAACAAGCGGAATTGAATAGAAGAACAATAGTAATTGCATTAATACTCGAGGTACAGCAGAGCTCCACACCTTAATCTATGGTGTGTAGAAACTCTACCGTTGAAAATACATAAGAACATGGTCTAGGCATGACCGTGAGGCCAGCCTCCATGATCTAAGATAGCATAAGACTAAAGATAGCTACCAAGATTCCAAGACATCAAATACAATAGCAAAAGGTCCTATTTATAGGGAACTAGTAGCTTAAGAATTACAAAGATGAGTAAATGACATAAAAATCCACTTCCGGGCCCACTTGGTATGTTCTTGGGCTGAGCATTGAAGCATTTTCGTGTAGAGACTCTTCTTGGAGTTAAACGCCAGCTTTTGTGCCAGTTTGGGCGTTTAACTCCCACTTTGGTGCCAGTTCCGGCGTTTAACGCTGGGAATTCTGAAGGTGACTTTGAACGCCGGTTTGGGCCATCAAATCTTGGGCAAAGTATGGACTATCATATATTGCTGGAAAGCCCAGGATGTCTACTTTTCAACGCCATTGAGAGCGCGCCAATTGGGCTTCTGTAGCTCCAGAAAATCCACTTCGAGTGCAGGGAGGTCAGAATCCAACAGCATCTGCAGTCCTTTTCAGTCTCTGAATCAGATTTTTGCTCAGGTCCCTCAATTTCAGCCAGAAAATACCTTAAATCACAGAAAAACACACAAACTCATAGTAAAGTCCAGAAAAGTGAATTTTAGCTAAAAACTAATGAAAATATACTAAGAACTAACCAAATCATACTAAAAACATACTAAAAACAATGCCAAAAAGCGTACAAATTATCCGCTCATCACAACACTAAACTTAAATTGTTGCTTGTCCCCAAGCAACTGAAAATCAAATAAGATAAAAAGAAGAGAATATGCAATGAATTCCAAAAACATCTATGAAGATCAGTATTAATTAGATGAGCGGGGCTTTTAGCTTTTTGCCTCTGAACAGTTTTGGCATCTCACTTTATCCTTTGAAATTCAGAATGATTGGCTTCTTTAGGAACTCAGAATCCAGATAGTGTTATTGATTCTCCTAGTTAAGTATGATGATTCTTGAACACAGCTACTTTATGAGTCTTGGCCGTGGCCCAAAGCACTCTGTCTTCCAGTATTACCACCGGATACATACATGCCACAGACACATAATTGGGTGAACCTTTTCAGATTGTGACTCAGCTTTGCTAGAGTCCCCAATTAGAGGTGTCCAGGGTTCTTAAGCACACTCTTTTTACCTTGGATCACGACTTTAACCGCTCAGTCTCAAGTTTTCACTTGACACCTTCACGCCACAAGCACATGGTTAGGGACAGCTTGGTTTAGCCGCTTAGGCCAGGATGTTATTCCTGTAGGCCCTCCTATCCACTGATGCTCAAAGCCTTGGATCCTTTTTATTACCCTTGCCTTTTGGTTTAAAGGGCTATTGGTTTCTTCTGCTTGCTCTTTCTTTTTCTCTTTTCTATTTCTCTCTTTTTTTTCGTTTTTTTTTTGAATTCACTGCTTTTTCTTGCTTCAAGAATCATTTTTATGATTTTTCAGATCCTCAGTAACATGTCTCCTTTTTCATCATTCTTTCAAGAGCCAACAATTTTAACATTCATGAATAACAAATTCAAAAGACATATGCACTGTTCAAGCATACATTCAGAAAACAAAAGTATTGCCACCACATCAATATAATTAATCTGTTATAAAATCTGAAATTCATGCAATTCTTCTCTTTTTCAATTAAGAACTTTTTTTCATTTTAAGAAAGGTGATGGATTCATAGGACATTCATAACTTTAAGGCATAGACACTAAGATACTAATGATCATAAGACACAAACATGGATAAACATAAGCATGAAAATTCGAAAAACAAGAAAATAAAGAACAAGGAGATTAAAGAACGGGTCCACCTTAGTGATGGCGGCTTGTTCTTCCTCTTGAAGGTCTTATGGAGTGCTTGAGCTCCTCAATGTCTCTTCCTTGCCTTTGTTGCTCCTCTCTCATGATTCTTTGATCTTCTCTAATTTCATGGAGGAGGATGGAATGTTCTTGGTGCTCCACACTTAGTTGTCCCATGTTGGAACTCAATTCTCCTAGGGAGGTGTTCAGTTGCTCCCAATAGTTTTGTGGAGGAAAGTGCATCCCTTGAGGTATCTCAGGGATTTCATGATGAGAGGGGTCTCTTGTTTGCTCCATCATTTTCTTAGTGATGGGCTTGTCCTCATCAATGAGGATGTCTCCTTCTATGTCAACTCCTACTGAATAACAGAGGTGACAAATGAGATGAGGAAAGGCTAACCTTGCCAAGGTAGAGGACTTGTCCGCCACCTTATAGAGTTCTTGGGCTATAACCTCATGAACTTCTATTTCTTCTCCAATCATGATGCTATGAATCATGATGGCCCGGTCTATAGTAACTTCGGATCGGTTGCTAGTGGGAATGATTGAGCGTTGGATAAACTCCAACCATCCCCTAGCCACGGGCTTGAGGTCATGCCTTCTCAATTGAACCGGCTTCCCTCTTGAATCTCTCTTCTATTGGGCGCCCTCTTCACAAATGTCAGTGAGGACTTGGTCCAACCTTTGATCAAAGTTGACCCTTCTAGTGTAAGGATGTTCATCTCCTTACATCATGGGCAAGTTGAATGCCAACCTCACATTTTCCGGACTAAAATTTAAGTATTTCCCCCGAACCATTGTAAGCCAATTCTTTGGGTTCGGGTTCACACTTTGATCATGGCTCTTGGTGATCCATGCATTGGCATAGAACTCTTGAACCATTAAGATTCCGACTTGTTGAATGGGGTTGGTAAGAACTTCCCAACCTCTTCTTCGAATTTCATGTCGGATCTCCGGATATTCACTCTTTTTGAGTTTGAAAGGGACCTCGGGGATCACCTTCTTCAAGGCCACAGCTTCATAAAAGTGGTATTGATGTACCCTTGAGATGAATCTCTCCATCTCCCATGACTCGGAGGTGGAAGCTTTTGCCTTCCCTTTCCTCTTTCTAGAGGTTTCTCCGGCCTTGGATGCCATAAATGGTTATGAAAAAACAAAAAGCAATGCTTTTACCACACCAAACTTAAAAGGTTTGCTCGTCCTCGAGCAAAAGAAGAAAGAGTAGAAGAAGAAGAAAATGGAGGAGATGGAGGAGACTATGTGGTTCGGCCAAAGGGGGAAGAAGTAGTGTTTAGGGTGTGTGAAAATGAAGGAGTGAAGATGGGTTTATATAGGGGTGAGGGGAGGGGTAGGGTTCGGCCATTATGGGTGGGTTTGGGAGGGAAAGTGGTTTGAATTTGAATGGTGAGGTAGGTGGGGTTTTATGAAGGATGGATGTGAGTGGTGAAGAGAAAGATGGGTTTGGATAGGTGAAGGGTTTTTGGGGAAGAGGTATTGAGGTGATTGGTGAATGGGTGAAGAAGAAAGAGGGTGGTGGGGTTGGTGGGGATCCTGTGGGGTCTACAGATCCTGAGGTGTTAAGGAAAAGTCATCCCTGCACCGAATGGCATGCAAAAATGCGTTTTGAGCCAATTCTGGCGTTAAACGCCGGGCTGGTGCCCATTTCTGGCGTTTAACGCCAAGTGCTTGCCCTTTTCTGGCGTTTAACGCCAGTCTGGTGCCCCTTTCTGGCGTTAAACGCCCATCTGCTAGCCTTACTGGCGTTTAAACGCCAGTAGGTTCTTCCTCCAGGGTGTGCTATTTTTCTTCCTATTTTTCATTTTGTTTTTGCTTTTTCAATTGATTTTGTGACTTCTCATGATCATCAACCTACAGAAAACATAAAATAACAAAGGAAAATAGATAAAATATAACATTGGGTTGCCTCCCAACAAGCGCTTCTTTAATGTCAGTAGCTTGACAGAGGGCTCTCATGGAGCCTCACAGATACTCAGAGCAATGTTGGAACCTCCCAACACCAAACTTAGAGTTTGAAAGTGGGGGTTCAACACCAAACTTAGAGTTTGGTTGTGGCCTCCCAACACCAAACTTAGAGTTTGACTGTGGAGGCTCTGTTTGACTCTGCTTTGAGAGAAGCTCTTCATGCTTCCTCTCCATGGTGACAGAGGGATATCCTTGAGCCTTAAACACAAAGGATCCTTCATTCACTTGAATGATCAATTCACCTCTGTCCACATCAATCACAGCCTTTGCTGTGGCTAGGAAGGGTCTGCCAAGGATGATGGATTCATCCATGCACTTCCCAGTCTCTAGGACTATAAAATCAGCAGGGATGTAATGGTCTTCAACCTTTACCAGAACATCCTCTACAAGTCCATAAGCTTGTTTCTTTGAATTGTCTGCCATCTCTAGTGAGATTCTTGCAGCTTGTACCTCAAAGATCCCTAGCTTCTCCATTACAGAGAGAGGCATGAGGTTTATACTTGACCCTAAGTCACACAGAGCCTTCTTGAAGGTCATGGTGCCTATGGTACAAGGTATTGAAAACTTCCCAGGATCTTGTCTCTTTTGAGGTAATTTCTGCCTAGACAAGTCATCCAGTTCTTTGGTGAGCAAAGGGGATTTATCCTCCCAAGTCTCATTACCAAACAACTTGTCATTTAGCTTCATGATTGCTCCAAGGTATTTAGCAACTTGCTCTTCAGTGACATATTCATCCTCTTCAGAGGAAGAATACTCATCAGAGCTCATGAATGGCAGAAGTAAGTCCAATGGAATCTCTATGGTCTCATTTTGAGCCTCAGATTCCCATGGTTCCTCATTGGGGAACCCAGTGGAGGCCAGTGGATGTCCATTGAGGTCTTCCTCAGTGGCGTTCACTGCCTCTTCCTCCTCTCCACATTCGGCCATGCTGATGGCCTTGCACTCTCCTTTTGGATTTTCTTCTGTATTGCTTGGAAGAGTACTAGGAGGGAGTTCAGCAATTTTCTTGCTCAACTGTCCCACTTGTGCCTCCAAGTTTCTAATGGAGGACCTTGTTTTATTCATGAAACTTTGAGTGGTTTTGATCAGATCAGAGACCATGGTTGCTAAGTCAGAGTGGCTCTGCTTAGAATTCTCTGTCTGTTGCTGAGAAGATGATGGAAAAGGCTTGCCATTGCTAAACCTATTTCTTCCACCATTATTGTTGTTGAAACCTTGTTGAGGTCTCTGTTGATCCTTCCATGAGAAATTTGGATGATTTCTCCATGAAGAATTATAGGTGTTTCCATAGGGTTCTCCTAGGTAATTCACCTCTTCCATTGAAGGGTTCTCAGGATCATAAGCTTCTTCTTCAGATGAAGCATCCTTAGTACTGCTTGGGGCATTTTGCATTCCAGACAGACTTTGAAAAATCAAATTGACTTGTTGAGTCAATATTTTATTCTGAGCCAGTATGGCATTCAGAGTATCAATCTCAAGAACTCCTTTCTTCTGATTTGTCCCATTGTTCACAGGATTCCTTTCAGAAGTGTACATGAATTGGTTATTTGCAACCATTTCAATTAGCTCTTGAGCTTCTGTAGGCGTCTTCTTCAGATGAAGAGATCCTCCAGCAGAGCTATCCAAAGACATCTTGGACAGTTCAGATAGACCATCATAGAAAATACCTATGATGCTCCATTCAGAAAGCATGTCAGAAGGATATTTTCTGATCAATTGTTTGTATCTTTCCCAAGCTTCATAGAGGGATTCTCCTTCCTTCTGTCTGAAGGTTTGGACTTCCACTCTAAGCTTACTCAATTTTTGAGGTGGAAAGAACTTTGCCAAGAAGGCATTGACTAGCTTTTCCCAAGAGTTCAGGCTTTCTTTAGGTTGTGAGTCCAACCATGTCCTAGCTCTGTCTCTTACAGCAAAAGGGAATAGCATAAGTCTGTAGACCTCAGGGTCAACCCCATTAGTCTTGACAGTGTCACAGATTTGCAAGAATTCAGCTAAAAACTGATGAGGATCTTCCAATGGAAGTCCATGGAATTTGCAATTCTGTTGCATTAGAGAAACTAATTGAGGCTTAAGCTCAAAGTTGTTTGCTCCAATGGCAGGGATAGAGATGCTTCTCCCATAGAAGTCGGGAGTAGGTGCAGTAAAGTCACCCAGCACCTTCCTTGCATTGTTGGCATTGTTGTTGTTTTCGGCTGCCATAGGTTCTTCTTCTTTGAAGATTTCTGTTAGGTCCTCTACAGAGAGTTGTGCCTTAGCTTCTCTTAGCTTTCGCTTCAAGGTCCTTTCAGGTTCAGGGTCAGCTTCAACAAGAATGCCTTTGTCTTTGTTCCTGCTCATATGAAAGAGAAGAGAACAAGAAACTATGGAATCCTCTATATCACAGTATAGAGATTCCTTGAGGTGTCAGAGAAAAAGAAAATTAGAAGGAAGAGGTAGAAGAATTCGAACTTAGTCAGATAGAGTTCGAATTGTGCATTGAGGAGGAGTGGTACTCCATAAATAGAAGGATGCGAGAAGAGGGGAAGAAATTTCGAAAATTAAATTAAAGAGATTTTAAAAACATTTTGAAAAACTTTAATTGATTTTCGAAAACCAAGAGTGGAAAGAAATCAAGTAATTTTTGAAAAAGATTTTGAAATTAGAATTTAAAAAGATATGATTGAAAACTTCTTTGAAAAAGATGTGATTAAAAAGATATGATTGAAAAGATATGATTTGAAAACAATTTTAAAAAGATTTGATTTTAAAAAAAATTAATGACTTGGCTAACAAGAAAAGATATGATTCAAACATTAAACCTTTCTCAACAGAAAAGGCAACATACTTGAAATGTTGAATCAAATCATTAATTGATAGCAAGTATTTTTGAAAAAGGAAAGAAATTGATTTTGAAAAAGATTTGATTGAAAAGATATGATTTGAAAAAGATATGATTTTGAAAAACTTTGAAAACTTGAAAAAAAATCTAAATTAAAAACAGAATCTTCCCTCTTGTGCCATCCTGGCGTTAAACGCCCAGAATGGTGCACATTCTGGCGTTTAACGCCCAATGCACTACCTTTTTGGGCTTTAAACGCCCAACCAGGCACCCTGGCTGGCGTTTAAACGCCAGTTTTTCCTTCTTCACTGGGCGTTTTGAACGCCCAGCTTTTTCTGTATAATTCCTCTGTTGCATGTACTGAATCTTCAGTTCCCTGTACTATTGACTTGAAAATAGAACCAAGATCAAATAAACAAAGCATGCAAGACACCAAACTTAAAACGAGACACTAGACTCAAACAAGAAACATAAAATATTTTTGATTTTTTTTTTGTTTTTGTAATTTTTTTGGATTTTTTGAAAATTAAGTGGAAAAGAAAATAAAGGTATCAAAATTCTTAATGAGAATTCCAGGAATCATACAATGTTAGTCTAAAGCTTTAGTCTAAAGGAGTTAGACATGGATAGCCAAGCTTCAGCAGGACATTGCATTCAAGAGCTAAATTGATGAGAATCAATCAGCTTTGGTGATGATAAGAACATCACCTTGAAACACTAGAATTCATTCTTAAGAACTCTGAAGAAAAATACCTAATCTAAGCAACAAGATGAACCGTCAGTTGTCCATACACAAAACAATCCCCGGCAACGGCGCCAAAAACTTGGTGCACGAAATTGTGATCATCAATGGCGCCATCAACATGGTACGCTCATTGCAATCTCAACTCTTTATCACAACTCCGCACAACTAACCAGCAAGTGCACTGGGTCGTCCAAGTAATAAACCTTACGCGAGTAAGGGTCGATCCCACGGAGATTGTTGGTATGAAGCAAGCTATGGTCACCTTGTAAATCTTAGTCAGGCAGACTCAAATGGGTATAGATGATGAATAAAACATAAAGATAAAGATAGAGATACTTATGCAATTCATTGGTAAGAACTTCAGATAAGCGAATGGAGATGCTTTGTCCCTTCCGTCTCTCTGCTTTCCTACTATCTTCATCCAATCCTTCTTACTCCTTTCCATGGCAAGCTTATGCAAGGGTTTCACCGTTGTCAGTGGCTACCTCCCATCCTCTCAGTGGAAATGTTCAACGCACCCTGTCACGGCACGGCTATCCAGCTGTCGGTTCTCGATCATGTCGGAATAGAATCCAGTGATTCTTTTGCGTCTGTCACTAATGCCCCACAATCGCGAGTTTGAAGCACGTCACAGTCATTCAATCATTGAATCCTACTCAGAATACCACAGACAAGGTTAGACCTTCCAGATTCTCTTGAATGCCGCCATCAGTTCTAGCCTATACCACGAAGACTCTGATCTCACGAAATGGCTGGCTCGGTTGTCAGGCGAGCGCTCGGTTGTCAGGCGATCAACCATGCATCGTGTATCAGGAATCCAAGAGATATTCACCCAATCTAAGGTAGAACGGAGGTGGTTGTCAGTCACACGTTCATAGGTGAGAATGATGATGAGTGTCACGGATCATCACATTCATCAAGTTGAAGAACAAGTGATATCTTGGAACAAGAACAAGCGGAATTGAATAGAAGAACAATAGTAATTGCATTAATACTCGAGGTACAGCAGAGCTCCACACCTTAATCTATGGTGTGTAGAAACTCCACCGTTGAAAATACATAAGAACAAGGTCTAGGCATGGCCGTGAGGCCAGCCTCTATGATCTAAGATAGCATAAGACTAAAGATAGCTACCAAGATTCCAAGACATCAAATACAATAGCAAAAGGTCCTATTTATAGGGAACCAGTAGCTTAAGAATTACAAAGATGAGTAAATGACATAAAAATCCACTTCCGGGCCCACTTGGTGTGTGCTTGGGCTGAGCATTGAAGCATTTTCGTGTAGAGACTCTTCTTGGAGTTAAACGCCAGCTTTTGTGCCAGTTTGGGCGTTTAACTCCCACTTTGGTGCCAGTTCGGCGTTTAACGCTGGGAATTCTGAAGGTGACTTTGAACGCTGGTTTGGGCCATCAAATCTTGGGCAAAGTATGGACTATCATATATTGCTGGAAAGCCCAGGATGTCTACTTTCCAACGCCGTTGAGAGCGCGCCAATTGGGCTTTTGTAACTCCAGAAAATCCACTTCGAGTGCAGGGAGATCAGAATCCAACAGCATCTGCAGTCCTTTTCAGTCTCTGAATCAGATTTTTGCTCAGGTCCCTCAATTTCAGCCAGAAAATACCTGAAATCACAGAAAAATACACAAACTCATAGTAAAGTCCAGAAAAGTGAATTTTAGCTAAAAACTAATAAAAATATACTAAGAACTAACCAAATCATACTAAAAACATACTAAAAACAATGCCAAAAAGCGTACAAATTATCCGCTCATCATGTAATCGGAGTTTTGATTTGAGTTTTAGTTCAGAAGAAATCAAGCTTCAAAGATTTAAGTGTCATGAAAGTTTCTCTCTTTTCTCTCTTGTAATTTTCGGCCAAAATGAAGAAATGAGACAGCCTTGGAGGTCTTGGAGGTGTAAGGTGAGTTGTGATTAGTTGGCTTGGAGGTGGATTAAAATAATATTAAAATATCTCAAGTGTATAACTACTAAAACTAGATGTATCAGAACACTTGTAAAAATATCTCTAAAAATTCTTTTCTGAGCTACTAGAATAAATGACACTAGTAACATATTTAATATGAGAATAGAACATGTATGATGAGACATTAGCATTGCTAAAGTCATCAGAGAGTGCTGGTACTAAGCTGTACTAGTAAACTGTGAACCCAGTTAAACCGATTTCCTGTTTTTAACTAAAATAGGCCAGATAACTGACGAATGGATTTTTGACGGTTTAGAATTTCACAAATAAAATCTCGTTGTAAGTATAGTTTCTAAACCAAACAATAATCCTTTCATACAAAAAGTTATTTGTCACTAGCACAAACCCCTAAAATTTATAAACCGAAGTATTTAGACCTCGGGTCGTTCTCCCTAGGAATTACAATAAAGTGTCTTGTTATTGGTTGTGAGTTATTTTGGGGTTTTGATAAGAGGCATGAAAGTGAATGGCAATGAAAATAAACTAACAACTATAAAAGGCTCTTGGTAAGGTATGAAAATTAGAAGTCCTATCCTAGTTATCCTTCTCAATTGTGATGATAATTGTTCATTACTCCCACTTAGTTAACCTCTAACCATGGAGGAAGATCAAGTGGGTGAATCAATTTGATTTCTCAAGTCCTAATCAACTCCCTAAGGAATGACTAGCTTTAGAGGCATTCAAATTAATTAGCAACTTCTAATTATCAATCAACAAAGGAATTAGATAACTCAAGAGTCACTAATTACTCTACCTAGGCCAAGAAGAGCAAAATCTAACTAATAGCTATAAAAGACATTTTAACAAACACATAGAGTGCAATAAAAGTAAACAACATAATTTGCAAGAATTAAAGAGAGATCTAACTATAAAAGCAAGAGATCAATAATAGAAAAGCAAGAAGAACAATTATTATGAATTACCTCTTATTGAATTGAAAGAAAATAGGAGAAAGAAAGGTAGATCTACAACAAAATACAAGAACAACATAAGGCAAATTGCAATAAAAGAATGGAAGGAGAATGAATGTAACTACAAGGAATTGAGATGTAGAAGTAGAAGAACATGAATCTAAAATCTAGATCTAAGAACTAAACCTAATCCTATTTCTAGAGAGAAGGGAGAGCTTCTCTCTCTAAAACTCTAAAACTAATCCTCTAACTCAAAACTAACTAACTAATGGTCTTCCTTCCAAAGTGATGATAATGCCTTCCCCTTTTTCCTTCATCCTTTTATTCCTTTCCCTTAGCAATTTGGTGCCAAAAATGGGTTCAGAAACCCTCTCAAATCGCCAGGCACGTGTTGCATTAGTGAGGTCATGTGCCATCATCGGCGCGTGCGCGCATGGTACACGTGCGCGTCCTTGGCCTGTTTCGCAATGTGCGCGCGAGCGCCTTGTGCGCGTGCGCGTGCATGGCTGACTTGCTTCTTTGACTTTTTATGCTTCTCTCCACTTGTATGCTTCCTTCCTTGCTTCCTTTGATCCATGCCTAGCCTATTTCATCCTGAGATTACTAACAAACACATCAAGGCATCTTATGGAATCAAAGAGGAAATAGAATTCATCAAAATAAGGCTTAAAAAGCATGTTTTTACATCTAAGCACAAATAAGGGAGAGATAACAAAACCATACTAATTCCTAGGCTAAATGTGACAAAAGGTTATTAAAATACTCTAAATTCAATACAAAATAAACCGTCAAAAATGGGGTTTGTCAACCTCCCCACACTTAAGCCTTAGCATGTCCTCATGCTAAAATAAGAAGGAACTAAGGGTTATGACATTGAATGCAACTAAACTACATGAATCCTATCTAAAGGCAACTATCTAAGCAATTGGAAATGCTTAGTTCAAACAAATCAATTCCCAAGAGACATGCGTAAGCACAAGAGCTAGGCATATAGGAACTAAGTCCAAACCACAATTGTATTGAATTATCAAAAAGAGTTCAACTTGCAAGAATATAGATAATATGGGTGAATACATGTGATTGAACTTTTGAACCCTCACCGGATGTGTATCCGCTCTATTCACTCAAGTGTTTAAGGGTTAATTCACTCAATTCTCTTCTAATCATGTTTTCCAAAATTTGATTTTCTTCTAACAATCAACACTTATTCAATGCATGCATACATTCATCATGAGGTCTTTCATTTAGGTTGTAATGGGGTTAGGGTCAAGGTAGGATCATTTATGGTTAAGTGGGCTAGGATTTGAATCTTTGATTAGCATAGACCTTCCCACCTAACCTATTTAATGACCTATACAAATGCAAGCTATCCTAACTACCCATTCTTCACTTTTTCTTACATACTCATGCATTCTTATTTGATTCATAACACCTATGCATTGATTCCTTTTTATTGACTTCACTTTGGGGCATTTTGTCCCGTCTTTACTATATATTTTTTTCTTTTTCATCATCATATATTTTTTTCTCTTTTTTTTTCTTTTCATTCATTTTTTTTCTTTTCTTTATATACTTTTTTTCTTTTCCTTCTTTCAAACTACATACAAGAACATCAATGCATAAGGTCTTTACATTTAATCAATACATGAATATGTACCCAATTCCTAAACATGAAAGTGTACTACCCCTTTTATCCTATCCAATGTTTCCAAGCCTCACCAACTTGAATAATAAACACTCTCACTAGCCTAGGCTAATCAAAGATCCAAACAAGGACTTTTCATTGGTTTTCCGCCTTGGGCTTGTAATGAGCTAAATTGAGAATAAGTTGGCTAAGCATAGGCTCAAAATTGGCTAACAATGGAGAGTAAAAGGTTGGCTATTTGGGTAAATGGCTAATGAAGTGATGGCCTCAATCATATAAATGCGCAAACACAAGAAATAAATGGATATATAGAATCAAACAAATCAAGGATCACAATCATGAAAAGAGAACAATTTCACACAAGAATGGAAAATAAGTGGTTATAAAATGTAACCACATCAACAGGCACAAGTCTCACAAGCTTGTGTTCTTAGTTCAATACATGCTTCACAAGGTATGAAATTCAAGCAAGTCTCACCAAAAATTTTCTTTCAATCAATTGGGTTAATGCCCTATATTTAAACTTCTTGAAAAATCTCAATGTTTGACTAAGCATTGTTATGATTGAAAAGTTCAAAAATTTCTTAGTTCACCCTTTCCTTTTTCACTTAAAACCAATATGTTATGAAAAAAGGGTGACTAAATATTTGCAATCCAAAGTACGATTTCTAATCACAACTACAAACTAAAAATAAAGATAAACAAAAATGTATAAAGAAAAATCCAACTAAAAGTACGGAATCCATCATCCAAAATATCTAAAAATATCCAAAAGCATCAAAATATCTAAAATCCAAAATAAGCAATAAAAGTATCCAAAGCAAACTAGAAATGCATCAAAATATATACAAAGATGTGCAAAATAGGATAACTAGGCTGAAAAGTTCACCGGTTCCCAAATAATGCTACCGGTGCCCTCCCCACACTTAAAATCAAGCATCATCCTCAATGCTAAACCGGAGGATCAGTGGGAGGTACAACGATAGGCTCTGGCTCTGACTGTGGCTGTCGGACCGGCTCTTCCTGAGTCTGTGGCGGCTCTGTAGTGCCAGGGGCATCCTGCTGAACCGGTGCCTCCGCATCCTCCTCCTGATGATCCTGCTCATCGGAGGCCAGAGAATCGGGAAGCGGAGGTAGCTCAGCACCCAAAGAGATAAGTGCCTGGTCCATCCGATCCAAACGGCGTCTGACATGGCGTCGCTCCCGCTCTAAGAACCGGAAAAGACGCTGGACCAGGAGATAAGTAGGCTCAGGTGTTGCTGGAGGATCTGTAGATGAGGAGGGAGCGGCTGTGGAGGATGATGAGGCAGCTGTAGGGGCTGATGGTGAAGGTGTCCCTACGACAGCTCTAGCTCGAGAGCGGCGTCTAGCAGGTGGCCTCTCGTGCACCCAACCACCCCAAGGGATAGTAACCTCCCTGTGATCTGCATCAGGGGGTGGTGGTCGCACATCATCATCTGACCACGGGACATCTGCTAGGGCCGCCATACTCGTGACCAAGGTAGGAAATGGAAGTAGGCCACGAATATGCGCCCGCCACATGCACTGTCTAATAAGTCTGGGGAAAGAGACATCCTTCCCCTCCATGACGCAACCAATCAGTAGGAGCATCTCCATGGGGATCTCAGAAAAGTGGGTGGTGGGCAGGACGTAGTGGGCGAAGATCATCTGCCAAGTCCTAGCCTCCCTAGTCAAATGAGTAAACAACATCCCCTTAGGCTTGGTGTTGCCCGCATCCATAACCCATGTAGCGTCCGGTATCCCAATCACGCGCCGAAGCGCCTCATAATCAAAAGTCATGGTATGGATGGCTATCTCAGCCTGCTGATGGGCACACATGTCATCAGGAATATGCCGACACTGTAATGCCTCCCCAATGGCGGTCTCAGTGATCATGATCTCCCTACCCCGCACCTGAACCGAATCCAATGTCGGACGGAAGAAGTTGCAGTAGAATTCTTTCACCTACGATATATTGATATCACCCAACTCTCGGTCAACAAAGTCAATACCTAACTCAAGGATCCGACCGGTAATGGACCGTCTCACATCATTAGGTAGGAGCAACTTCTTCTCAGTATTCAGCTTAATGGTCTGATATCTAGAAAATCGAAGCTCACAGTAGAGATTGGGGAATTTGTCTGGATTGGTAGAAGGCAACTGCTGATTTTCTTTTTCCTCATCATTTAATGGATTCTTAGCATAATGTTTGTAGATGGAAGGGATGGAAGGGGTAGAGTGTTTTCTCTTCTTAGAGGTAGTGGCTATGGCTTTGCCTTTATCCGACATCCTGAAAAATGTAATAGAATATATAAAACATTTAACATGTAACAAAGAAGGCATGTTCAGGATACAATGAACAAAGAACAATCATGATGTTGCAATGAATATGCAAAGGTGAACAAGTAAACCAAGAAAAATGCAAACTTCATTAAGGTCAACAACTCATATTCAAAAGGCAATAATATCATCATATTTTTGAAAGAATTGTTAAAGAGGGTTAAAGGTGAGTGGGAGTTAAATGGTCAGTGATATGATGATATTTATGCGCAATTAAAAGAGAAGTTGTGGTTCATGTTCACAATGATTGATGCGAATCCGGGAAGTCAAAAGGAAACGGAAATTTGTCCAAAACTGAAAAGATCAAAATGAAACTAATTTCCTTGAAAATCGGGCAGCATTCCGGCTTAAAATTGGACGTTCCCGGACAGCAAAAGAGCACAATTAGCACAGAAAACAACATCAATTAGGCACAGCAACAGTGGTATAGTATTTAGGCAACAAGAAATGCATAAAAACAGTTCAAAATCAGCATACAACTTCCAAAGAAGCAGACAGCAAATTATGCACGAACGGAGCACTTATCAGGCCTAGAATCCTCTATCCAGCCCTAGCTACCTAACAGCAAGTATATCTATCGAACCTAACATACAAAATCTTAATTCTAACTAACTAACATGCAATTACAGTAACTAACATAAATGAACAATAAAAGGAAAAGCAGAAAAAAATACAAAATTGGAGCAGGAACCTGGGAGCAGGGGAATTAATAATGGAAGGGAGAATGGGGGGGGGGGAAGTGCGCGACTGTGCAGCGTGCGTCGCGCATTAGGGTTATCCCTATTTTTGAATCGGCGCGCGCGCGCACCTTGCGCGTCCGCGTCCATTGAGGAGATTTGGGACCTACGCGTGCGCGTAGATCGCGCTTAAGCGTGTGTGAGAAAAATGGGAAGGGACGCGTGCGCGTACAGTGCGCGCACGCGTGCATGGAGTTGGGCTAGGGGCTTAGAGTTGGCCCAACTCAGGCCTAACTCTCTGGAGAATGGCCTGGGAGTCGCGCCACCAGATCTGCGCGCACGCGGCATGTACGCGTCCGCGTGCATCGAGAGGAATGGAGATCCACGCGTGAGCGTACGGTGCGCTCTAGCATGGGATGACAGAATAGGCAAGGGCGCGTGTGCGTACAGTGTGCGCACGCGTACATGAGATTGGGCCTGAGGCTTAAAATGGGCTTGAGGCACGCCCAACTCTCGGGTCCGTGGCCTAGTTTGGTGGTAGCACGCAAGGACGCGCGCGCGGTAAGTGCGCGTCCGCGTGCATAGACGAGTTGTGATACATTGCGCGCCAGCGCGATGCGTGCGCTCGCGCAGATCGAGTTGGGCCCGGGGCTTAAGGCTAGCCCAGAAATGGCTCAACTCTCTGGGGTTTGGCTCAATTATTGCAGCAGCAAATCGGCGCGGACGCGGTAAGTGCGTGTCCGCGCGAACTTCCATGTTCTTAAAAACGGCGCGCACGCACGTTGTGCGCGTCCGCGTGGATCGTGTTGGGCTCAAGGCATAATGTTTGCCCAAGGGAGGCCCAACTCTCGGGAGTGTGGCTCATGGTGCATCCCCACAGGGACGCGTGCGCGTACATGGTGCGCGCGCGTCCACCCTTTTTTTTTTTCAGAAAATAAATTGCTGGGTGCTCCCCTTAGTGTTCACAACTCTTATTCACTCAACCATCATACAATTCACAAAAATACAATTTTTTGATAGTATTCATCTACTACTAAACACAACATGCATGTGACTAAGCTAACAATTAAGTTGTACAAACAAATTTGTATGAAACATCTACCTACAATGGTAACTCAAATCACTTATTAAGTAAATTTAGAAGAGTGGAAAGAGTTTACCATGGTGGGGTGTCTCCCACCTAGCACTTTTAGTTTAAGTCCTTAAGTTGGACATTTTGAGAAGCTCTTTGTCATGGTGGCTTATGCTTGTACTCATCCTTGAATCTCCAAAGATCCATGCTTCTCAATTGGTTGACAGAATTTCCAACCATTTTTATTAATTTTGGGCAGAGTTCTACCCAAGATATGAGTTCCTCTAGTTGGTCTTCACATAGCGAACCGGGATCCCATATCTTGTCTTCACACCCATCCGTTAGTTGAGTTTCATGATTTTGTCGGATGAGCGGTTGACATAAAGGTGATTGACACATAGAATTCTCTTTATTCCACCAATGCTTCCTTCCAGGCCCATACACAGTGATTCTTGTCCAAACATCATCCCTATACCTTGAGGCCTTGACCTTGATAAGCTTAACACCAACTTTCCAACCACTACACAACTCATTCTTACTTTTAATTCCACAAAGAGTTCTAAGTTGACCATCATTTTCAATCAAACCATATTCAAGTGAGAAATTAAAGCTTAGGGATAGAGATTTTACCCACTTAAATATTGTATTGGATGGTAATTTGGGAAGAGAGGCTTCCCCACACTTAGACAATGCAAGGTCCACTTCCTTGTGCTCTTCTTTGATTGTTTCCACCTCTTCATAATTTTCTTCAATTCCAACCTCATCCTCTTTGTTACGAGGCTTAGTGTTATCTTCAAGAACTTCATCTTGTCTAATGGAAGGTGATTCAATTTTGGATAGGAATTCATTGACGAATGAATCCATCTCTTGCTCCACCTTCTCATATTCTTCAATTTCAATATACACCATGCCATTTCCATCTTCCTTGGGAGGTCGTACACACTCTTTCAAAATTTGAGCTTCATGTCCAATGGGAGGGGATTCCGTTGTAGAGAGAAACTCATCTATGATGAAATCCATCCCTTGAGAAACTTCTTCCAAATCTCCAACGATGGTATGCCTTGGAGGTTGCGCACCCTCTTCAACATCGATATCAAGCTTCGTGGAAGAGTTCTCCATGATGCTACATTCCCATAGACTTTCAACATCTCTTAAATCTTCAACCACTTCTTCCCTTTCTTCAATGATCATAGGCTTCTCCAATCGTTCCAACACAAAATTCGACTCCTCCTTTTCCACCGAACTTTCCAATTTCTCCTTCATGCTTTGTTCTTCTCTTGACTTTTCACATGGGGTCACGGAAGTACCTTGAGCATTCAAACATTGGTAGGCTAAGGTGGACACTACCTTGGTCAAGTTGGTCACAAACTCAAGTGTATCCCGCTTCATGGCTTCTTGTCCTTGAAGTAACAAAGTGAGAGAATCGTCTATTGGGGCTTGTGGTGGGTAGGAAGGTTCATCGTTTTGGAGAGAGGGTTTATAATAGGAGGGTGGTTCTTTTTGGTAAGGTTGTGGAGATTGTGTGTATTGAGGTGGTTCTTGGTAGTGATCTTGATAGGGTTGTGGTGGTTCTAAAGGTTCTTGCTCATAATGGTCATAAAAACATGGTATGGATGGTTGGTTGTATGATGGGTATGGGTCATAGGAAGGTTCTTGGTGTGGAGGGGCTTGTGAGTATGGTTGAGGGTTATGTTGAGGATAGGATTCATAGGCATGTGGTAGTGGTGCTTGGAAATCACAAGGTGATTCACCATAGCCATTGGATTGGTATGCATCATAGAATGGCTCTTCTTCATAATACATTGGTGGAGGTTGTTGCCATGAAAATTGATCATATGCATGTGGCTCCTCCCACCTTTGATTGTCCCATCCTTGATACATCTCTTCATTGAAGTTCTCATTACCTACAACATAGTTGCAATCACACTCATAGCCAAAGTGAGAATTCATGATAGCAAGTGAGGGCAAAAGCAAAAAAAATAGTAACAAATAAAGAGAACAAACTAAAAACTAACAAAGAAGCAAAAAGCAAACATATTCACAATATTCACATATATACAATAACCAATAACACAACACCATTGCAATCCCCGGCAACGGCGCCATTTTTGACGAATGGATTTTTGACGGTTTAGAATTTCACAAATAAAATCTCGTTGTAAGTATAGTTTCTAAACCAAACAATAATCCTTTCATACAAAAAGTTGTTTGTCACTAGCATAAACCCCTAAAATTTATAAACCGAAGTATTTAGACCTCGGGTCGTTCTCCCTAGGAATTACAATAAAGTGTCTTGTTATTGGTTGTGAGTTATTTTGGGGTTTTGATAAGAGGCATGAAAGTGAATGGCAATGAAAATAAACTAACAACTATAAAAGGCTCTTGGTAAGGTATGAAAATTAGAAGTCCTATCCTAGTTATCCTTCTCAATTGTGATGATAATTGTTCATTACTCCCACTTAGTTAACCTCTAACCATGGAGGAAGATCAAGTGGGTGAATCAATTTGATTTCTCAAGTCCTAATCAACTCCCTAAGGAATGACTAGCTTTAGAGGCATTCAAATTAATTAGCAACTTCTAATTATCGATCAACAAAGGAATTAGATAACTCAAGAGTCACTAATTACTCTACCTAGGCCAAGAGGAGCAAAATCTAACTAATAGCTATAAAAGACATTTTAACAAACACATAGAGTGCAATAAAAGTAAACAACATAATTTGCAAGAATTAAAGAGAGATCTAACTATAAAGGCAAGAGATCAATAATAGAAAAGCAAGAAGAACAATTATTATGAATTACCTCTTATTGAATTGAAAGAAAATAGGAGAAAGAAAAGTAGATCTACAACAAAATACAAGAACAACATAAGGCAAATTGCAATAAAAGAATGGAAGGAGAATGAATGTAACTACAAGGAATTGAGATGTAGAAGTAGAAGAACATGAATCTAAAATCTAGATCTAAGAACTAAACCTAATCCTATTTCTAGAGAGAAGGGAGAGCTTCTCTCTCTAAAACTCTAAAACTAATCCTCTAACTCAAAACTAACTAACTAATGGTCTTCCTTCCAAAGTGATGATAATGCCTTCCCCTTTTTCCTTCATCCTTTTATTCCTTTCCCTTAGCAATTTGGTGCCAAAAATGGGTTCAGAAACCCTCTCAAATCGCCAGGCACGTGTTGCATTAGTGAGGTCATGTGCCATCATCGGCGCGTGCGCGCATGGTACGCGTGCGCGTCCTTGGCCTGTTTCGCAATGTGCGCGCGAGCGCCTTGTGCGCGTGCGCGTGCATGGCTGACTTGCTTCTTTGACTTTTTATGCTTCTCTCCACTTGTATGCTTCCTTCCTTGCTTCCTTTGATCCATGCCTAGCCTATTTCATCCTGAGATTACTAACAAACACATCAAGGCATCTTATGGAATCAAAGAGGAAATAGAATTCATCAAAATAAGGCTTAAAAAGCATGTTTTTACATCTAAGCACAAATAAGGGAGAGATAACAAAACCATACTAATTCCTAGGCTAAATGTGACAAAAGGTTATTAAAATACTCTAAATTCAATACAAAACAAACCGTCAAAAATGGGGTTTGTCAATAACATTATAATATCATTCAAGCAGCTTCTAATACTCATATAATGATAATATTATACTATTATCTCTCTTCTCTCATAAATCGAGTCCGGTTCATCAAACAGAGACTATTTACGGAATCTAGAATCAAAACTCTTAACCGATACGGTTCAAAAACTAGGTTCTTTGCGATTGCATTGTCGAGCTTGCCCCAAAAGAGGTTCTAGCTTAAAGATGACATAATGATATTGAGGATTAAGATGCTTGATGATACAGCAGAGGTATTCCCTTTACTAATCTTCCAGAGAAATCCATGCCTTCAGAAAAGATTCCGCGTACTCGAAAAATAGGGTTGTTACATTCTACCCTCCTAAAAGAAAATTTTGCCCTCAAAATTTAAGTTACTTAAGAACAGATGCGGGTAATCAAATTTCATCTTGTGTTCTAGTTCCTAAGTGTGCTCTTCTTCTCCTCTCTGTCCCCAAGCTACTTTGACAAAGCGAACATTTTTGCCCCTCAGTTGCTTATCACTTTTTTTTTTATCTGGACTGGTAATGCTTGATATGTCAAATCGTTTTATAACTGTACTGTCTCTAGTTGTAAAACTTGACTCTCGTTGGGAATGTATTTCTTAAATTGCGAGACATGGAAAACAACATGAAGATTTGACAGATAAGGAGGAAAGGCTACTTGATAAGCTACTGTACCAACTTTTTTAAGTATTTGGAAAGATCCTATGTATTGAGGATTAAGCTTTTTAATCTTAAGAGCTCTACATATTCCAGTAGTTGGGGTTACTTTTAGAAAGACATGGTCCCCCTCACTAAACTCTAAGGGTCTACGTCTATTATCGACATAGCTCTTTTGACAGCTTTGTGCTGTCTGGATCTTCTAACGAATCCCTTTTAACTTTTCAATAGTTTCTTGTACTAAGTCTGGACCCAAAACACTAGCTGCTCCGTCATCATTCCAACATAATGGTGTCTAACATCTTTTTTTGTAGAGAGCTTCATATGGTGCCATTCTGATACTTTGCTGATAACTGTTGTTGTAAACGAACTCGACCAATGGTAAATACTTATCCCAACTGCCTTGATTATCCATTACACAAGATCTTAACATGTCTTCCAATGTCTGGATTGTTCGCTCTGATTGTCCGTATGTCTGAGGATGGTATGCTATACTCATGTGCAATTCTGTCCCCAACGCCTTTTGAAAAGCTCCCCAGAATCTAGAAGTAAATCTCAGATCTCGATTTAAAACAATGGATGAAGGTATCCCATGCAGTCGTCCAATTTCTTGAATATATATCTGTGCCAGCCTTTCTAGAGTATAGTCAACTCGAATCGGAAGGAAATGCGCCAATTTTGTCAACCTTTCCACAATCACCCAAACGACATCGTGTTCTATTGAGGTTCTTGGAAATCCCGTGACAAAATCCATAGTGATCCGCTCCCATTTCCATTGTGGTATTTCTAAGGGTTGCAGGGTTCCTGATGGCTTCTGATGTTCTACCTTCACCTTCTGGCAGGGTGAATATTCAGAGACACAATCAGCTACATCTTTCTTTCACCTAGCCACAAGAACATTTGCTTCACACATTGATACATCGTTACTCCAGAATGTATATAGGATCTACTATGATGAGCTTCTCTGAGAGTCTTCCATTGTAAATTTCTAAAATTAGGTGCACAGATTAAGTTCTTATATCTCCATAATCCATCTAAATCTTGGTGTACATCCCCTGATTCTTTTACTTTACAAGTTACACTAGAGCTCCCCAAAGTGATGCATTTAAATGAATAACTTCTTTACAGGTAGCTCAACCAATAGCTTCTTCAACTTTGCAAGTTCTAATGGCAACATTGAGTACGGTGCTATAAAAATTGATTTGGTTTCAGGTACTAGATCAATGTTGAATTCTGTCTCTCGCTGAGGAGAAAACTCAGGTATGTCGTCCAGAAAAACATTAAGAAATTTCCTTTACCACTCAGATCTGTTCTAGGCTTAATTCACTATCATTTGAGCTAGCCACTAACAGAACGAACCCCACACAATCACTCCCATCTACGGTAATTCTTACGGGATTTAGATATAAAGTATGGTACAAAAATAGTTTAGTATGCAAGTTATTAGATGGAATAACAGTAATCCTTTCAAAATAATCAAGGAAAACATAATATTTAGATAACCAATCTAATCCTAGAATATCTTCTAAACCACATAGAGGCAAACAAATTAAATCATGTATGAAAGTCGTCATCTTAATAGTAAACGGTAGTTGGAGGCACACTAAAACAGTCAAAGTATTTTGGGATGCGGCTGTTTGAACAATTAGATCAAAGTTCAACTCAGAGAAATCTAGTCCCAACTCACGAGCAATAGTTAGAGAAATGAATGTGATGCACCCAAATCATATAATATAGTTAGAAATCGATTTTTAACATAACACTGACCTTGGAACAGGGCATCTAATTGCATAGCATCATCAGCAGTCATAGCAAACACTCGACCTTTTTGTTGGGTTCTGGTTGTCTGTTGGATCATTCTCTTCTTACAGCTCTTGGCCATATGTCCAGGTTCCCTACAAGAATAACAAACATTTGTTCCATAGAGACATGGTCTATTGCCGTGCCCTTTTCCACATTGCCTACATGTGAGGTTTAGTTGTGCCTGTTGAAGTTGTTTACCATTATCCTGCCTTAATCTACCTCTATTCTCACCCGTAGGGCGAGTAGGAACATTACCAGCTGGCGAGTTCCTATGCAGTAACACACCAGATGTCTTGAAATTCATCCTTTGTCGTTTCGAGTTGTAACTATTATAGTTTCTTGATGGAAATTCGTGACGACTCGCTTTAAATGCAGTCACCTTCTTAGCACACTCTTTTACTAACTTACATTTATTAACCAACTCAGCAAAGCTACATATCTCCAACGAAATTATTGAACTCATCAGATCATCACGAAGGCCTCTTCAAACTTCAAACACTTCCATTCTTCAAAGTCAGCAAGATTCCCTTAACAGATCTTGGAGAAACGACACAAGTCATCAAACTTACGGGCATATTCTGCAACAGTTGTGTTACCATGTTTCAGCTGTATAAGTTCCATTTCCTTAGCATCACGAGCTGCTCTCAGAAAATACTTCTGATAAAATTCATCCTTAAAAGTATCCCAAGGAATATCACCTTCATCTTGTTGCAATAATCGCTGTATCCCCTGCCACCAGTACGCAGCCTCTCCTTCCAACATGTAAGTAGTGAACTCCACGTGTTGACCTTCCGGAACATCTACGCTTGCAGTGATCATTCGATACCTCAAAATCAGTTATCAGCGTCGGTCGCAACGAGTGTACCTTTAAACTTAGGCGAATTAACCTTCAAAAAGGTCGCAAGGGTCATAGGTCTATCAGGATGCCCTAAGTTGTTCTCATTATTCCCATTGTCTTCTCCATGTTCATTTTCATTCCCATTCCTCACTCTAAGACGTTCAATAGCCCTAGCCGCTGCTACCGCAGCCTCACGCATTACTTTAGCCACAGTGTTCATGGTAGCCATAAACGTTTCCAATTCCCTCTCTTGGTTAACATTAAGAATTCCTTCATGTATGCCTCGTCTCTGTGAACCCATCGTAGTACTGGTCCTGTTCACACCAAACAATCATTACTAAGGTGATCAGTCTTAAAACTTCAAGTCAAGTGTGAATATTCCCAGAATGAAAACACAGAAACAATCATGCAACATATATCACTGAGATATCCTATATGCATGAGACACATAACAGAGTATGCAATGAAGCATAGTCAATCCACTTCTCAGGCTCTATTGGGAACGAATTGCTCTGATACCAAATTGTAACCACCAAATTTCTGGTACATCATGATCATACTAGAAATTGATCACTACCAACTTGTCTTCCTAATTATTATCTATTATTTATTATATGAGCCTGATTTGTTGTTAAAAACGTAGTTATTTTGCGAGGTACTTTTTTTTTGAAAATGTTTGGATTAGTAAATAGAATTATTCATAATTAATTCACAAATAATAACAGATAAAATAGTTATAAACAACCACACATAAATACATCTTAAGCAGTTGACAACATTCAGTGATCCAGCCTTTATTAGAGTATAGACTTTTAGTTAGAACACCCCTAGATATAGCCAGATAAAAACTATATACATTCATATATATATATATATATATATATATATATATATATATATATATATATATGTATGTATGTATGTATGTATATGTATATATATACATACAACATCCCAGGCCCTGACCTGTTCAAGAAGTCCCTAAGCTAGCGCCCAGTCTAGCCTAGACTCTATACTCACATAGTCCCTCTAAACTACTAAAGTAAGGGAAAGTACATTCTAGGTCTTCAAAACTCAAGTCAGATGGAACACTATCCAAAGGCGGAAAATCGTCTACTACTCCTATGCACAATCATGCATCATTAAAGAGCGTCTCTCTAGTACTTCATTGAGTGGCCATATAACAGCAACATCGTACGGAGGACTTAGGCTACAGTTTGTAGATAAGTGGGGTATAATCGTTAGCTGGCCTCATAGTATATACATATAAACAGAGGACGAGATTCATTAAAGACTCAGAAGACTACCTAAAGCAGAATCCTCTTTTCGAACGGTCATCAGTGAACTACAGAAGGGTACCCATAATTCCATCTGAAGGGGAAAGGGAGAGAGAATGGGTAAGAACTGGGAAGTTCTTAGTAGGGTCTGGGTTATTAGTTACGTTCATTAATTCTGTGTGGTTTAGCAGACGAATAGCAAAACACAGAGAAGCAGTAAACAGAAGATGCAGATAAATAAAGGAAATAGAGAAAATAGAAAACAGAACACAAATAGAAGAATACAAGAAAATAAAACACAGTCACAAAGAATAGAATACAAACAAAGAAAGCATACATTCATGCAACAATGATAATGGGAGAAATGCATAACCAAGTATGATGCATGTCTCTCCTACGTAGGCCATGAGCTCATGTGTCGGTTGTCTACCCACAACCCGACATTATCCAGTCACAAATCCACATTATTCCGGATATGATCTTCCAACCCGTGCACAAATAAATAGCTACTCTTCTGTGGCAGCCCCTGCTCTACTATGGCAGGAAAATAAATGGGCGGAAAATAGACTGCTCTACTGTGGTAGTATCTGCTCTACTTAGACAGAGATCAAACAAATAGGTAATATCTGCTCTACTGTGGTAGACAAAGAACTTTCTGTATGAACATATTCTTTAATTAATACATTGTCTTTGTTGTTACTACTACTTAAGCATCACTCCTTCATTCTTCTCTTAATTACCTCTTTTCTTTTTGTTTCTTTATTCAACTCTGATTACTTTTTTTTCTTAGTCTCTTTACTTTGTTCTGGTTCTCCCATTCTCTTTATCTCTTTATTTTGCTCTGATTACTCTGTTTAACGTATGTATTTAAAGCTTATGTAAAATTCGGTATGAATAGTTAGCCTGTCCCAAGTATAGGTTCATTGAGTCTATACTGAAATAGTTTAACTTTTTATATTATACCTAACCCTAGGCACAACTTGAGAACTAACTATGTTGCTCTTAGTTCGTTTACTAATCTCTGTCTATTTTCTGTCATTAAAATTTTACAGACTTTTTCTTCGATTTTTATCTCTTCTTTAACTTTTTATCTTTCATTTATCTTTGCCTCACTAATATGTTATTACCACTCCCTAGGTGTTTTATGAAGGTAATTATGAGATTCTGAGCTCAAAGTTGTCTTTTTAAAACTTTTACGAAAAAATACCTTTTTCGAATTATTTTATTATTTTTATTAAAATATTATTTTTAATTAAATATTATTATTTTATATTTTATTATTATTTATTATTTATTATTTTATTATTAAATTTTTGAAATTTATCTTATCTTAACCTTTTAACCTTTAAAATTCACTTTTTACCACCCATAACTTTTAATATTTTTACTTTAACCACCCTAACTTTTGGAAATTACAAAATAACCCCCCAAACAAAAAGATAATTACTTCCTTGCCCTTTTATGGATCAAAAGCCTGTATTTCATTTTTCTTCACAAAACTCAAAGTGTTCTTCGTGTTCTTCGTAAATTTTTCAGATTCTTTGTCTGTTTTCACCCGTTTTTCAATCTTTTCAGTAATCGATTTTTACCAAAATTCGTAATAAATTAGTAGCCACTAATTGAACCTCAATTTAAGGTCTAGGGTTACGGTTTCTAGTTGCACTCAAGAACACAAATTTATAGCTTGAATTTTATCAAATTTCATCAAAATTTAATCAAATTTTCAACAATAATTACTCATATAAATCATCAATTTCAAGCACAGCCAAACCATATCATAATCACAGAACTCAAACACAATTAATCAAGATTAATTTCACCAAATTCTACCTTGATTTGCTGCTCCAAATTCGATTACTCCTTGAAGTGTTCTTAAAGCACTTTTTTCTCCTAAATCACATCAAAAACAACTTTAAACACAAAATCCCTCAACTGACCAAACATTCATATGAGTGTTAGGATGAGATTCCTCACCTTACTCTTGCTGAAAATTGAGGTTTCTTAGCCCTCAAGTCAAGTTAATCATGATTCCTAAGGAAGAACATCAAGAAAATACATGTTTAAGCATGTTTCCTCGAAAACCGAATTGAAAAAGGAGGGAGGCAGCCATCTCACCTGATTTCTAGCCAAGAAAAATTACATGGTTATGTAGAGGAAGAAGAGAGAATCATTTTGGTGTAATCGGAGTTTTGATTTGAGTTTTAGTTCAGAAGAAATCAAGCTTTGAAGATTTAAGTGTCATGAAAGTTTCTCTCTTTTCTCTCTTGTAATTTTTGGCCAAAATGAAGAAATGAGACAGCCTTGGAGGTCTTGGGGGTGTAAGGTGAGTTGTGATTAGTTGGCTTGGAGGTGGGTTAAAATAATATTAAAATATCTCAAGTGTATAACTACTAAAACTAGATGTATCAGAACACTTGTAAAAATATCTCTAAAAATTCTTTTCTAAGCTACTAGCATAAATGACACTAGTAACATATTTAATATGAGAATAGAACATGTATGATGAGACATTAGCATTGCTAAAGTCATCAGAGAGTGCTAGTGCTAAGCTGTACCAGTAAACTGTGAACCCAGTTAAACTGATTTCCTGTTTTTAACTAAATCAGGACAGGTAACATTATAATATCATTCAAGCAGCTTCTAATACTCATATAATGATAATATTATAATATTATCTCTCTTATCTCATAAATCAAGTCCGGTTCGTCAAACATAGACTATTTACGAAAACTAGAATCAAAACTCCTAACCGATACATTTAAAAAACTAGGTTCTTTGTGATTGCATTGTCGAGTTTGCCCCAAAAGAGGTTCTAGCTTAAAGATGACATAATAACATTGAGGATTGAGATGCTTGATGATACAGCAAAGGTGTTTCCCTTTACTGATCTTCCAGAGAAATCCATGCCTTCAGAAAAGATTTCGGTACTCAAAAAACAGGGTTGTTACATTTTGTATCTTGTACTTGAGAGGTATCTCTTGCTAAGTTAGGTGAGCACTTAGTGTTTTTTGAGTCAAGGGAGTGAACCTAGCCAAGTCAAGTTTAGGTAGAAGCTTGGTTTGTCCCTGATAAGATTAGGTTGAATCCTTGGAAATTGGTGTATGTAATACTTGAAAGGATAGTAAAAATTTCACCACTGTTGTCGCAAAGACTGGTTGTAGGATGCATTGCACACGGTAGCTAAACTAGGATACATGGTTGTATTTTTTTCTTCTTCCCTGCTCTGATTTTGTTTTCACGTGTTATGAGACAAAATAAAAGTGTCTCCTGCATAATCAATCTTGCAGTCTGAATAGAAGCAAAGTTTTATTTTCGGGTTTGAGGAATAATTAATCAAGTTTAAAAGAAGGTCATAGATTCAAATCCCCTTTTCTAGGCCATCAAGAACCTTCAAAGAAGAATTAGTTGAAGAGTTGGGACACGTAGCAACCAATGCAAGAATTGAATGGCTTAGAAGGAGCGTGAGGGAACATACTACTAATAGAAGGTTGCAGGACCATGTTAGTTAGTTATGTGGTGGTATCAAGGTTCTAAAAACCGAACTGGTCATCGAATTGTTCTAGCTACTTGTTCATTAGTTTATTGGTTCAATAGACTCAACCGTAGTTCAACCGAAATAACCGTTTTATAATAAAATAATAAATAAAATATAATGGAAACAATGGTAAAGAGGGTCCTATGATGCTCACCTCTTTTCTGAAGGTTTACCCTCCGACCTTCAGGGAGACCTCAAAACCTACTGAAGAGGATAACTGGCTTCAGGCAATAGAGTGGGCCCTACAGACTCAGCAGGTTCCCGAGGAACAGTGGGTCGAGTTTGGGTACCTATCAGCTACAAGGGGTAGCCTAGTACTGGTGGTAGGGAACACGACGTATCCTGCAGCTTAATGGCGATGTGGTACCGTCAAAAGTATTCCGAATAGAATTCTATAGAAAGTACTTTCCCAGTTCAGTCAGGAAAGTCAAGGAGTTTGAGTTACTGTAATTAAAACAAGGCAAGATGACTGTTACTGAGTACACTAACAAGTTCGAAGAACTATGCCGGTTTTCTCGCATTTGTCAAGGTGCTCCAGAGGATTTTGCTGAATGGAAGTGCATAAAATATGAAGGAGGACTCCGAAGTGATATTCTGAGCTCCGTTGGGCCAATAAAAATTAGAATATTCTCCGAGCTTGTAAACAAAAGCCGGGTGACTAAGGAGTGTCTGAGGAAGGTAGTAGTGGAGAAAGGAAGTCAGATGATGCCTTTTCAGAGAGCTCAAGGAAGGAACTTCACACCGATGGGTAAAAACTTTAAGCGTGGAGGTTTTATTCCATAGCACAATCAGAGTTAAAGCAACTACAAGAGGCCGAATAACACTGCTAATCAAGGGAGAAGGTATGGGAAGCAGCCACAGACCGATCTAAGTTGTCAGAGGTACGGGAAGTATCATCTTGGAGTCCAGTGCAGATTAGGATCAGGGGTATGCTACTTTTGTGGACAACCTGGGTACCTGGCCTGGAATTATACAGAGAAGAAGAAGTATAAGACCGGTTGAGAATAGCAACCGGGAAGCATGTTCACGACTTCTACAGCAGGTGCCGAGGGATCTGAGACCTTGATCAGAGATAACTGTGAAGTAGCTGGTAAATCTTTAGATGCTTTGTTTGATTATGGAGCAACGCATTCATTTATAGCATTTGAAAAGGCTAGTGAACTAGGATTGAAGATTGCGGTCTTGGGTTATGATCTGAAGGTTCATAATGCCACTTCTGAAGCTGTTGTGACTAGGTTAGGCTATCCACAAGTGTCATTCCGAGTTAAACAGCGTGATTTTATTCATGATTTGATTTGTCTGCCAATGATTGGTCTTAATCTCATCTTGGGATTGGATTGGTTGTTTAAGAATTGTGTTTTGCTAAATTCTTTTGAAAGGACACTACATTTTATGTCGGAAGGGTCAGAAGACCTGGTTATCGTGAAGGATTATTTTCTGAACTTGGTAGTTGTGAACTGCAATAGGTGTGAATGTGAGGGTGTTATTCTGTTGGTAGCAAATGTGTCAGGTGAGGAACAGAGCTTAGAGCAAATTCTATTTGTATGTGAATTTTCTAAAGTATTTTCGAACGATATTCCTGGAGTCGGGCCAATCTCAATTTGCTTCTTATTGAATGTTACCACCTGAATTAACTGAACTCAAATCTCAGTTAGAAGAACTAATAAGTTAGAGTTTTATCCGACCGAGTGTTTCTCCATGGGGAACGCCAGTGTTACTGGTAAAGAAGAAGAATGGGAGCATGCGCTTATGTGTTGACTATCAGCAGCTGAACAAGGTTACCATGAAGAATAAGTATCCGTTACCAAGAATCGACAATTTGATGGACCAACTTCAGGAAGCCAGAGTATTTTTCAAGATTGACTTGCGATCCGGTTATCATCAAATAAGGGTCAGAGACGAGGATATTCCGAAGACTGCTTTCAGAATGTGATATGGTCACTACGAATACACAGTATTGTCTTTCGGGTTAACCAATGCCTAGCGGTATTCATGGATTACATTAATAGAATTTTCCGTCTATTTTTGGATAAGTTTGTGGTCGTCTTCATTGATGACATACTGATTTACTCTAAGAATAATGAAGAGCATTCAGATTACTTGCGAATTGTGCTAAAAATCTTGAAGGAGAGGAAATTGTACGCCAAATTATCTAAATGCGAATTCTAGAAGAGTGAGGTGAAGTTTCTTGGCCATGTAGTAAGTCAACAAGGGATTACTGTGGATCCTACTAAAGTTGAGGCAGTAATGGATTGGGGGCGACCAACTTTTGTGACAGAGATTTTGAGTTTTCTCGGTTTGGCGGGTTATTACCGAGGGTTCATCAAAGGGTTTTCATAACTCACTTTGTCTTTGACTAAGCTTACTAGGAAGGATGCGCCATTTGTTTGGACGTCTGAGTGCGAGGAAAATTTTCAAGCATTGAAGCAAAAACTGACCACTGTACCTATATAGTGTTGGCTGAGCCGAATGAACCATTTGAGGTATACTGTGATGCCTCACTAAAGGGTCTAGGGTGCGTGCTGATACAGCACCGTAATGTCATGGAATATGCCTCACTGTAGTTAAGGCCGCATGAGATGAACTATCCGACTCACGACTTAGAGCTTGCTGCCGTTGTGTTTGCTTTAAAGGTCTTGAGGCATTACCTCTATGGCATCAAGTTTCAAGTTTTCTCATATCACAAAAGTCTAAAGTACCTTTTTGAGCAAAAAGAACTAAATATGCATTAGAGGAGGTGGATGGAGCTTCTAAAAGATTATGATTTTGAGTTAAATTACCACCCTGGAAAAGTGAATGTTATTGCAGACACTTTGAGCCGAAAGTCCCTATTTGCTGCTTGGATGATGCTTCAAGTTAATGATGATTGACATGTTGATATGAATGACTAGGAGTAGGTAATGAATTATTGATGAACTTGTTGGCTAATTAAGGAATTTATGTATGAGATTGTGTAATATTAAGGTATGGTTGATTGTGGTAGGATGTGGAGATGTTCGTGCTGTAAATGGTGTGTTATGGTGCTATTTGTATGAGTGGAGTGTTGGTATTGAGTTGGTTTCGGTGAAAAATAGAGGTTTAAGAACTTTTGTGAAAAATTAATTTTTGGCCGAACTTCGATGAACCATAACTCAGCTTCCAGACCCCTAAATTATTTCAAACTTATTTCATTCGAAAATTGGGTCCGTGAATTTTACGCTGTTTAAAGAACGGATAAAAAATATTTTAAAACAAAAAAGTTATGTGCGTCGGAAGTTTGGAGGGCAAACTGAAAATTCTACAGCATTCAACATTTTTGCCATTCTGCATGTCTTGCATATGCAACCACTGTACGCGAGGCGACCAACCCTTTCGGGTTGGCATCTTGCGTACGCGAGCAGGGTGCTTGCGTACGTGAGCGGTGATTTTTGAGGCATTACGTACATGACCACCTGCATGTGATGCGACCAACCTTTTCGAGTTGGACATCTCATGTACACGAGCAAGGTGCTTGCGTATGCGAGGAAGGAAAAATGTACGCCCACACGTACGCGTGACACCTGTTTTCAACAAAAGGAATTTTGTGTTTTAAAACCTAATTTTGATCCTCTAAACATCTATTTTTACTCTTTTATCCCCTAGATCTTAGTGGTATGCCTAATAATAAGATGAAGCTAGAAAAAGGTGGTAACTTAGGGGTGAAGTAAGGTTGAAAAGTGATTAATTATGTATGAAAAGTGTGAAAAAGTGAAGTATAATGTGATTCCATGGCTATGATAAATGATTATGAATGAATGTGAATGTTTTTCAGGCTTATGCTCTTTATTTATCTGAGATACGAGTTTCCCTTGGTAAAGTACCACGGCTTGCCACCACATGTTCCAGGTCGAGACTCGATACTTTGTTGACCCTACGTCGTAAGGGTGGCCAGACACGTATAAATTCCCAGGAAAGATACCCCCCAATGAGCAAATTTTATATATGAGAAAAAGCTATGCATAAACCTTTGGGGATGCGCGATGGGGGACAGTCCAGGGTTTAGCAGTCGAACTTGTCGGGTTGGCTTGATAACCGATAGATGAGACTCATCAGTCATAGGATAGGCATGCATCATATACATATTGTTTGAATTGCTTGTTTGGGCATGAATTGAGAATGCCTAAGTGAACTTGCTATGTTAATTGTATATTTGCTATTTGTAGTACCTGTATTTGCCATTGTCTGCTTGTTTGTGTGTGCGGTTTCACCGGCGTTAGAGGATTGGAGGAAAGGAGCATAATTGAGGGTTTAGGAATACTTAGAAAACTACCTTGATTTAAGGTTTCTGCTTTAGTTCTTTAAGTTTTATAATCTGAGTGTCAGCGTTTCAAGATTGCCTCTAGCTTTTTTGGGATCTTATATCTTATGTATGTGGCACCACTACCATGTTCAGAACCCCTGGTTCTCATTCCAAACGGATATTTGAGTTTTTCAGATGCAAGTCGAAAGGTACTTCGCTAGGCGTCTGAAGTTCTCTACAGCAAAGTGGGCTTTTAGGATTTGATATTTTGTTCCATTTTGTTATACCTATATGTATAGATTCTCCCTATGTATATATGCTTTACTTTTACACCTCATAGAGGTTTATGGAGACCTAGGTTTACTTTTATGTATTTTGGGTTTTATATATATGTATGCAAATATTCTCTGGCCAGCCTTAGCTTCGCAGGTTGAATTAGGAGTTTGTTTATTTTATACTCTTGACCTTCTATTTTCACTTTCTATATATGTATCTTTATATACCTTAGCTTTCTTTGCATGCAAGTAATCCTTATTCTTGAGCATTGTGCTTTTAATTTTACGATTTTTGCTTTACCTATTTTTAAAGGCTCCTCGAATACTACGTTCTTTCAATTATTATTATATATATATATATATATATATATATATATTTTATTTTAGAGGTCGTAATACCATACCACCTCTGTTTTACGACTTAAGCGTAAAGCTCTGTGTGGTAGGATGTTACAACAGGCAATCTTCGCAAAGATTGGTGCCATAATATGTGCACAAAAGGGGAAATAGAATTTTAAAAGTCAATGGGTAATACCTACCTCCAAACAACCTCTGGAACCTTGGGGTTTATAATTCTTTTTCCACGGCACATCTCAAATAAAATTTATCTCTATGGGACTTCTCTGCCCTTCTTTTTGAAAACTTGTGTCTGGTCTTTTCGTAAAATGTGTCAGCCATATCACATACTTTACCATTTTTCTCCTTGATATATTTATACATTTCCAAATTTACCTTTTTTGTACATAAATTTGTTTTTCTAGTTTTCTTTATACATTTAGTGACGCTTTCACCATTAGTGTTATTACTTCACTATTTTATCCTCATATTTTTTCCTAAAAGATCTTCTTACCCTCATATTTTTTTCTAAAAGACCTTTTTACCCTTCTTACCCTTTATTAAGTACTATAGTTTTACCGTTTAACCTGATTTAGCGTCAAAATATTACCGACTTAATTCTAATATTTTTCTATGACCAAAATATCCATAATAATTTTAATTAATGCCAATTTTATCCTTAGGAACCTAGAAGATTATTTTACCCTTTATTAATTTATTTACTTATTCTAGTTATCACTTTTTATCGTTTTACTTCTAATTTTTACTAAAGCTTTTATTTTGGCCCGAAATTTTTATTGTAATTATAATTTTGATCTAATTAATTTATATAATTACTAATCAATCCTTGATGACACTAAGTTCAAAATTTTACTTATCTTTTAATTAAATTATATTTTTAACTCTCTTTTTATCCAAAATGACTATAACACTCTTTTTACTTTTACACCTTTATTTTATAGGATTAAAATCAGTTTTTTAATCTCTTTTTATCCCTTATACACGTGACTTTCATGATCATTTTGTGGCTAGATTTTCATGGGTGTAGTTTTTTTTATCCACTTTTAGTGACTTTTAAGACTTGAAACTTAAAGTCCAAGTGCTCCAAATAATTTTAGTGGTTTCATACAATTTTCAGAAGCAAATAAGCTTCATATATCACTCAAATAATAAGACAAAAATAGAAAAACATCACTGAATTTACATATTACAAAATTAAGCACAAAATCACCACAAAGTGGCTTATATAACACCAAATCAAACACAAATATATTCTAACTATTCATATGTAATTTAGTTATTAAACCTTTCACACCCTAAAAAATGTGCACATAAGGGCAAAAACACAGTTGGTGGTAGTGAGTTTCATTTTTGGCCTAAAGTGTCGCAAAACATCAAAATTCAACCACTGTTAACTCGAATCTCTCTAACTCCTTAGGCGTGCTCCATGGGTGCTTCAAGATGAGTTCTCTATACATGGAGGAGAGTAATGATTCATTATGGCTACTGTAAAAAAAAAAAAAACCAGAAAAGGAAAGGAGAAGGAATAAGAGTTTACCTTGCCGAAATTTTGGTATAAACATAAAAATTAGCGAAAACGGGCAAAGGTTTGTGTTTGTATGGATTGAGTACTTGAAAAAAAATGAAGAACAATGGAAGAAGAGTTGAAATAAGGGCTGGGGCATAGAGAAAAAGTGCAAGAATTTTCTCTCTTTCTCTCTCAATAATTCGGTCAAAAGAGTGTAAAAATATGTAAAGTGTTTCATAAATTTTGTGGCCAATACATCCTTAAATAAAAAATAAAAGTCTTGATGAATTTTTGATGGTAAAAGAGGTTGATTTTTTTGTGTTCAAGGGCTGGGATTTAATGAAGAAGGGGCAAAAAAACGAGGAAGCTTGGTCAGCACTTGCATGTCGAGCTTATCCACAATTAGCAGCAGTTAGTTACTCGATGTTAAAAACACAGCAAAGAGGGGTGAAAGGCTGAGATAGTCTCGGTCCAGAGGTTTCAGGAGAGACAAGTTACTTGGGTGGCAAGTAAGAAGATTTGGAGTCTTTAGGAGTCGTTTGCGGAATACTAGTCAGAAATTCGGTTCGGAGTAAATTTTACCGTGTGGTAAAATAATTAATGGCTAAGTTTTATTCTTAAAGAAATAAATTATGAATGGATGGCTAATATTAATCTTGGGATAGTTTTAAAGTTTTCGGTTACAAGAGTTTTTCTCAGTGCACGCAAAACCGTCACTTAAAGTGAATTTCCTGCTCAAAGAGTCTCTAGTGAGAAAAATAAAGCAATGGTAAGCTAATATTTAATATTAATTACCCTCACAAAGTCAATTTTGACCTTGTTAATGGCCTTTTCTATTTAATTTTTTATTTTTTTAATTTTTGTTTTGTTTTTACCGTTGGACCAGCCTCACTATTTTTTATCTGACCGTAGTTCAGAATTTTGCAAAATAAATTTTAAAATAGCCAGAAAAGTCTATTTATTGAAAATCGGATTTACACTGGAGCCGTCGCAAACGCGTGACTGGTGCAGCAAACAAATGACGCGCACGCGTGGCTGACGCCTACGCGTGGCTAGTGAAAAGTCCAGCGACATGTATGCGTGGTTGACGCGTACGCGTGACGAGTGTCACGTGCTGCAGTTAATAGAATTCGCTGGGGTCGATTTCTAGGTTGGTTTTGGCCCAGTTTCAAGCCCGAAAATGAAGATTAGAGGCTACAGAGTGGGACGAAAGGGGGATCAAGCATTTCAATTTTCATTCATTCACAATTTTTAGGTTTAGATGTAGGTTTCTAGAGAGAGAAGCTCTCTCCTCTCTCTAGGTTTTAGGGTTTTTAGTTTTATTTCTTCTCAAATTCAGATTTCCATCTTACTTTAATTTAGTTTCTCTTCTACATTCCATTATTCTAGCATCTTAGTTTATCTTCTCTTGTTGACTTCTTTATTTTCCCAATTTAGTTTATGAACTCTTCATGTTAGATTCAATTTTCTTTTAATGCAATTTAAGGTATTTCATGTTTATTGCTTCTTTCTTCATTTGTTGTTATTGATTTCTTGTAATTTTTGGTCTTAGATTTTACATTCTCTTATTACTTTTCTATACTTTTATTTTATGCCTTCCAAGTGTTTGATAAAATGCTTGGGTGGATTTTAATTTAGATTTTTATATTCTTGACTTGGATTGATTAATTAGAAACTCTTGAGTTATCAAAATTCTTTTGTTGATTGGTGATTGAAAGTGGCTAGTTGGCTTGAGCCTCACTAAATCTAGTCTTTGATTAGGACTTGTGAACTTAAGTTGATTTTGATAGATTGACTTTCCTTCATTTGTTAGAGGATAACTAAGTGAAAGCAATTTACATTTACCATCACAATTGACGATGATAATAAGGATAGGACTTCTAATTCCCTTTCCTTGGTAAGAGCTTTCTTAGTTATTAGTTTATTTTCTTACCATTTTACTTTCTTTTTTCTTATTACAAAACCCAAAAATATACTTTTCCATAGCCAATAATAAACATACTTCCCTGCAATTCCTTGAGAGATGACCCGAGATTTAAATACTTCGGTTAATTTTATTGGGTTTGCTTAAGTGACAAACAATTTAAACGTTGACCGAGGATAATTTTTTAGTTTAGAACTATACTTGCAACGCAATATTTTTGTGAAATTTTTTACCGACAATTTTTCTCCGTCAAGCAACACTATCTTCCATTGCCTTTTCAGTCCATGGAAGAAGGCCCGATTATTTCTCCTCATGCGGTTCTGACAAGGAGAACAATTATAAAAAATGGTAAAGAAATACAGCAGTTTAAAGTTCAATGGGGACAAGGTTAGGGGCTGAGCATACTTAGAAAGTGGCCAAGGACGAATCCAGGAATCTAAGAGTGGAGGAGTCGAAAAATAAAATCTTGTATAATCAAATATAATGCTATATATTTGATAATAGATATAATTATAATTAATTTTTTATTTAAAAAATTAATAAATACTTGTCAAATAAAAAATTTATCTTAGTTTTTATAATTTTTTCATAATTTGTTTATGGTTTTACATCTAATAAAATATGAAATTATCTATTTTAAATATTTTGTTAATTAATTTACTTTATTAAGTATTTATGTAACAGTAAGTTATATTTTTATGTTTTATATCATTAAAAAATATGATATAAAATAATATAAGTTAATTGCACAAACAATTTTGTTATGTCAATTTAAAATATATATATATATATATATATATATATATATATTAAAGCATTTTTATATAATAATAGGGGTAAAAATTAATTAAAAATAATAAAAAAACAACTAAATAAAATTAGGAAAAAATTAATATTATTATAAATAATATTAAAGTATTTTTTATATGATTATAAATGTTAAAATAATTAATCTTAAAAAATGTAAAAAAACTCTCTTAAATAAAAAATATAAATAATATAAATATATGTAGAAAAATTTAAATCCTAATACATAAAGAATAATAACTCTTTTTATTATCATTACCTTATTAAATTTTATTCTATATAATACATCTATTATAATGGTATATTAGTTTTTAAAATTTGTTTGGAGAGAGGAAGAGAAAAGCCACTACTTGTTTCCATCGAATCTGTCCCTAAAAGTGACAGAGGACTTCATTAAAGTTTATCCAAATTTTAACGTCGAGGACAAGATTAAAATTAAAAGGAGAGGTAATGTAAGAAATGTAAATAGAGTTAGTAATATGAAAAAGGAATAATGCTGAGTTGAATGACCAAATGAAAGAGCTAATGCCTAATAAAAAAGAATTGATTGAAGAACTAGGACACGTGACAACCAATGCAAGAATTCAGAGACTCGAAAAGAACGTGAGAAAACATACTGCTAGTAGAAGATTACAAGACCGTATTAGAACATATTACCTCTCTCTCCTCCTCCCTCTCCCCCTCTCTCTTTCTCCCCCTCTTTTTTTCTGATCTTTTTTTTACCTTTTCTGATTCATTCTTCTACTCTCTTTCTTTAATTCTTCTATTCATCTTATAATGCCCTTCTTCTTCTTCGCCAAGTTATTATAAATGTGGAGCATAGCTGATTTACTTTTTTAATACTTCGTTAATTTTTGCTGCTATTTCTTTTATATTTTTATTTGACTTGTATCTTTTTATTTTTCTTTTTACTATTGTTCCATTGCTCAACCCATAGTAATAATAAAATCCATTTCCAGTGAGACATTACCACTAATTTTCCTTCTGTGTTACTTGAACGCAACACTCTTCCACCCACATCAGAATAGTTCATACAATTAATACCTTTTATCATGAATTAAATTAAATGAATTAGCACCTATTTTCTTTGGATAGTGAAGGTTAGTATTTTGAATCTTTTACTTAAACAATAATGTCCACTTTATCTTTTGTGTTTGAACTTAAGAATAGTGTCTAGTTTAGTAATTAAATGCAAAATTATTTTCATTAATTAAAAAAATAGTTAGATAATCATTTTTTTCAGCCAACGTTATTTAATTTTTTAAATTATTTTATTTATGTTAAATTCTATATTCTAAATTATAAGTCCATAATTTTAAATTTTAAATTATAAAACTAAATCTTAAAATTAACTAATATTAACTAACTAAAACTTAATTCTTATTTTCTCTTCAAAGAATTAAATACTTTATTTATAATCTAATATTATATAAAATAAATACGTTTCAGACAAAATAATGAAAATATGCGCAACACGAAATAGTAATATAAACTGTACGCGTCATTATACTAAAATCAAATTTCGACTCATTTTCATTGCAACTTTACTAGAATATAATAAGTTTCATTGCATGATTGCTTTTAAATAATATCTTAACACTTCAATTTTTAATCAACTCTTATTTTATACGTTGAGATTATGTGAATTTATATTTAAAAAATGCAACAACCTTTTTCTAATACTTTTTATATGCAAATTTCTTTTCTAACAATAAGTATTGATAAAATATTAATAATTATCAAAATGGGACGACATAGGTAATAATTATAAGCTAAGGAAAAACCAATTAATAAAAAATACATTATAATATTCAAATACAAAATATAAAGAAACACAAAAAAAATACAAAATATAAAGTAGACAAAATTATCCAAATTAAAAAGTGAAAGACCCACGAATGATGTTAAAGCTAGCAATTCCTCTATTTGGATGAATTTGTTAAAATATCAATAAAATTAGACAATCAATAAAACTCACTTTTTATTCGGCCAATGATTATTAAGACTCATTAATAAACATAAAAATGATACCTTTAAATTTAATGTCTCATATTTTTTTTTTTTATAATTAGAAATGACAAACATGTCGAAACTCGTCGGAATAGTTCACTTAACTCCAAAAAGGCGAATCAGACTAAAATTTTATGACCACCTGAATTGAAAAAATTGCCTAATCCACCCTACTTGACCCACGGATTTTGGTGGAGCGGGACAGGATGGACCAGTGTAAATTCTGTGAAATAAATAAATATAGAGAGGAATCAGTCAAGGTATAATTTTGATTTTTCGTAGTTAATGTTTAATGTCACTTGAAAATTTGGGCAAAAAGACCTTAAGATAGGAATGAACTGAATGAATTATTGATGGATTGTATATATGGTATATAATGTGTGTATAAAAGGTGAATGGATTTATATGTGTTGGGTTATGACCTTGATGAGTACAAAATAATGATGATTGTTGATGTATTGAGAGTTGATGGTGGGTTTGTGAAATTGAATTGAATGGATTGGTTGAGAGATGTGTGGTTCGATTTTGTAAACGATTTGCTATTGGAGTTGGTTGGTTTTGGAAAAAGATTTAATATTAGAATTGGTTTGATTTTGAAATGATTTGATATTGGAAATGATTTGAATGATCGAGAGGTGTTTGGTTTGGTAGTTGGGACCCTTGAAGGGTGGCAAAAGTTCGATTTTTAGAGGAGATACTGCCGAAATTTCTATAAAAATTGGAGTTTTGATTTGAAGTGTTATTTTAAAAAGAAAAAGATTATTATGTGGCTTGTATATTTGAGACTAATTGTTGACCCTCTGTCGCAAGATGTGACCGGGCACTTTAACTCCCCAGGTTCCGCATGGGTATGCATATATATGAATATGAGCTTGGGTTGTCTCACCCATGCATAAATTGAGAGCTTAGGATTTTTTTCATGGATATTATTGAGTTTGGGGATGCACACACAGAGGGACTGTCCACGATTAGCTACCAGGATATGTTGGGTTTCACTGTATAACCGACAAATGATATCATCAGCCATAGGAAAGACATACATCATATGCATTCATATGTTTTGCTTGAGTATACATTGTTTTGGCTTGCTTAACTGCTTAACTCTACTTATCTGCTACTTATTCTACTTGCTGTAATTGTACCTCTATCTGTGTTTTTCTTTTTTGAATTGTATGTGTATGCTTCTGAGAGACCCTCTCTTAGCGGAGGAGTGAATGAAGGTTGTTCTACCGGTGATTCGGAGGGTTAAAGGAGACAAAAAGTGAAATGTCAAGTTAAATTTAGATTAGAACTAGATTGATAAAAGGTGCAGAGTTAGAATAGGACTAGGATCCTTTAGATAGATTACTGATATTATTGGTTTAGAATAAATTTTAAGATTAATCTGAGTGTCGAAGTTCTAGAAATGCCTCTGGCTTTCTCGGGACCTTTTATATTAACTATGTGGGCACCTTTATCATGCTGAGAACCTCCAGTTCTCATTCCATAAATTTTTCTATTATTTTTTAGATGCAGGTCAACAGGCACCTTGTTGAGCATCTGGAGACCCTCCTTACATGCGAAGAATTATCTTTTGAGCTGTTATATTTTGTTTTAGGCTATGTATATATGTATATAGAATCTCCACATGTATATTTTGTATTTTTTTTCTCCTAGAGGTTGACTTGAAGAAACAGGTGTTTATTTTGTAGTTTGAGTTATATTTTGGGTTGTATAAGTATATATAATTACATACTTTGGCCGGCCTTAGTTTCGCAGATTGAGTCTGGAGCTTGATATCTGTATTTTGGAAGTCTGATATGTATATTATGTTTTTAACCTTCTTTTGATATTACCTATCCGTTTAACGATTATCCATGCAAGTGTGACACAATTTTCTATTTTCGCTTTTGCTTAACTTCTTCTTCAAGGCTCCTAGTTACAAAATTCTTTCAACTATATTTATATACGTATCTTACTTTTAGAGGTCGTAGTACCTCACCACCTTTGCTTTACGACTTAAGCGTAAGGCTGTGTATGGTAGGATGTTACAGCCAGCCTAGCGGACGCCCGCCAATTTTTTTTTGT